>NC_080054.1:22164079-22251579 GCF_026212465.1 Amaranthus tricolor | reverse complement strand
GAAAAAAAATTGAAGATCTAGGAAAATGAAGTATTCTGATAAAGTGCAGACTCAAGAGGATCCTGATCGAAGAACATTCAGATTACAACGAGCCTGATGATTTCACCCCCCGAAGAAGATTGACTCCTTGATATGATGTATGCCAGAATGAAGAAATTAAAGGAGATCTGGGTCCAGAGACCCAGAATTGTCAGAATGAAGAAATTAAAGGAGATCTTGGTCCAGAGACCCATGAATTCTGTTCCGAAATTCAAAGGTTTGGCGGCAAATTGTATGTGCCTAAATCAGGGACACTAATTTGGGGTTAAATTATTGGTTAATAATTCAGGTCTGTCAGATTATTTGATAATTCAGGGTTAATATTTTGGTGTTTGATTCACGGTGGTCAATTTACTTAGCAAAGAAACATAAAAGGATGGTGCATTAATTAAAAGTTATCCAATAAGTACATCTACAATACATAGGTCACTCAAGTGGTAAGACCAAGACGCTTTTTGTGAAGTGGGACGCGTGTCATTTCCTTATAGAGGCAATTCTGATTAATGCCTTGCTGAAGGACCAATGAAAGATTACCATGTCAGCCATTGTAGAACACTCTACAAGGCGGTGTTTTGGGATTAGAAACAACATCCACAGTGGGCACTTGAGACATTCTATGATAACCCGATGATGGGATATAAATAAATACCCCAAATGACACCAGTTATAAGATAACTAAAAACTAATATTCATAAGCAATTTATGCAATTACTCATAAGCATTTATTGAGAACAAAACACATTCAGTACAACTTCAAGAGAAGTATTTGAAAATTGATGAACATTTATTGAATGAGACAAGCTCTTATTCATTAAATACGATTACTTAATCCTCACACTATAAAAAGCCCTAACAACATCCTCCAAGCTAAATGCCACTGTGCACTTGGGAAGGGACTTGTTAGGCAATCATCTTATACAAACACTGACTTGTGCATCGAAGAAGGTCCCCGAAAAACCATTATGGGTCCTCCTAACCCTTGATTTTTGTGCAGTTTGTACGTGGCATTTTGAAGAGTGGTCATATTGTAAGATTGGTTAGATAGCAGAAACAAACCCAATAATTTCAACATTAACCCTTGCTTCACTGACTTGTGCATCGAAGAAGGTCCCCGAAAAACCATTATGGGTCCTCTTAACCCTTGATTTTTGTGCAGTTTGTACGTGGCATTTTGAAGAGTGGTCATATTGTAAGATTGGTTAGATAGCAGAAACAAACCCAATAATTTCAACATTAATCCTTGCTTAAGAACACAACTTTGGATTAATCCTGATTAATTTAGTCATTAATTAATTGTATCTCGTTCTAATACAGGAATAATATATGCTTGACATATGTCATAATCATGATAAAAAAAATTCATCTAAAAGTGTTAAAACTAAATCAGACTTCAATAATATGTCAAAAAGGTTTTAGCTCGCACAGGTTATCTATTATTGACTCATTTATTTTGCAATAATCAAGTACAAAAGTTTCAAATCAAATAATAATAAAAAAAATCCATGTAAAATGTGGTAGAGCACAAAAAAAATCAGACAATTATCTGAAAAATTCAATTATCTAAAAGCCACATAATACTTTATATACATTTGCAATGTAAACCCTCTCTCCCTTTTTCCAACTAATGTCATTTGCATATTTACAACCAATAATTGTATTATAATTAATGAAAAATATCGATTAACCATTTGTAATTACTATTATGTTAGAAAACTCAATCTATCTATTCTTATATATACCATATTTATGCGTTGAATATTTACTTAAAACCCTTAGGGTTGTCCATATGTTGGTGTAATGGGTGACTTAATTAAGAATCTTCCATGATGTTGGTAAGCTTTAGCCACCAAAAGTAAGACCAATAGTAGCATGCTTATTGAAAGACAAAGTATGGATGCCCATAACACATATGTAGTGGCCTTAAATGGTTTGCATTGGTGCAAAACTACATCAGAAATTGTATTTTTGAGAAATGAGCAATGAATTAGGTCTTCCAAATCAGGATAGACATTAGTCAAGTATTGAATTGATCGAATATAAGCATATGCCATCAAGTAAGTTGGTTTTGGAAGGAATTTTCCACTTTCATTACATGACTCCATGGAACTTTCACTTTCACAAGTAAATTTTGCAAGAATCTGCATATAATTATTAAACCATAAGATTAATTAGATAAATATCAATAAATTCAAATGTAGTAAATTAATATTTCAAGTATGAAATGATAAAACTAACACTTCTATTTTATAAGGAAATATAGGTTCAATTCAACTAAAATATAAGAACATTACAATTAAGTCAAATTATCAAGTGAAAATATTAAAACTATAAAATGTTAAAATATTTGTTGATGACTATCGGCTATATATGACATGAATTTAAGTGATTCATACAATAAAACAATGTCAAAACGTTAATTCAAGAAAAAATGTTATTATCTCTAAACCCAAGTTTGTTTTATTGATTTTAGGACTAGCATCAATCTTTTGATTGATGTTACACCATTAATATGTTTTTCTAGACTTTTTAATCAGATGAAAATTATAATTTTCAATGAAAGAGTTATTGCTTTCATTTATTAGGTTATTTATATGAATTAGTTCTCTTTTTGTGTAAGTTTGTGACTATAGTTTTAATATGTCATAAAAATTGATTTGTTGACGATGTTTATGTGGTATCATTAAATATCAATCCTACATCTACATTCAGTAGTATCAAATTCAATTTTTTTTTATCTCTCTCGTAGAAAATTGCATTAAACGATACCAATGTAAACATTATAAATAATCTGAAACGATTCTGATTTTTTTCATTTAGAGTGTTATTTGATTTGATTACAAATATTATATATTTATGGGTTATTATTCTAATTTACATATCCAATGATTTTTTTTAATGAACTTATATTACTTTTTTTAAAAAAGAATGAAGATAAGGGGTTAGACTTTAAGGGGAAGAGAAGCGGAATGAATCACTAGATATTTAGGGGCATGTTTGGTATACTTTAGTCTAATAGAAAGGAAATGGAATAGATAAAAGCTAAAATGGAATTTAAAATCATTACTTTCACAAAGTGTTTGGTTTAGAAACTTGTGAGGAAAATAATTATTCCCAATCCAGTAGGTAATCCTATTTTTGCTCTCTTCTCTAACCACCACAAACAACCCAACCACTATGGCACCACCATCATCTCCGCCACTTGTTAATTTCAAATATTCTTTTTTTTTTTTCTCTCTCCTCTCACTCTAATAATAACCCCTCTTCAGATCTACTTTCTCTAACTTAAATTGACCTCAATGTTATCATTTTTTTTGTTCTTGTTACCACATTCTATATCTCTTCAATTCTTGTTTTCTTCAAATTAATTATGGATATGTTTTCATTGAAAATTTTAATTCAACAATATGAAAATCTTGACTGATTTTGGAAGAAAATACGTGAAAATACGGGATCTTCATGAATAGAGCTATGGCGATGGTCGGCGGACACAGCGGTGCCAGTGAGTTGTATGAAACACGGTGTTGATGAAGAACGACATTGAGTCAAACGTTGGAAATTCTTGTTTTGTTGTTGGAATGTGAATAGTGATAATAGCTTTTTTTCAATTAAGGGAGGCAATGGATTTTTATTTCCGCTAGTATATGAGATGTAACAAAGTAATGGATTCCATTACCTCATGATATCGAATTCCGTTACTTTTTACAATAAAAAAACAAACAGAAATGTTATTTGTTATCTATTTCCGTTACCTGCTTGAAAAATTGGCTAACCAAACAAGCCCTTAAATTGAACTTTACTTACATCAGGCAAATCACGAATAGGAATGGCTTTCTTTGGACATTTCCCAGTTTGAAATTGGTAGTCAGGTGGACCAGCAAAAGGATCACATATCTTTCTAGTTCCAATTACTTTTTCATAATTTGTTCCATCTAACCCAAGTTGTTTTGGCATAATACTATTCATGTTTAAATTCAACTGCGTACGAAAATATATAAACATATAAAATTCATTAGATTAGATTAATATAAAAGAACCTTCAATTAAAACCATTCTTAATAAAGCAAAAAAATCAATCCAAAAAATGTAGAGGATGGAGAGCACTCTAGGATCGATTTTCTAATAGATGATTAAACATAACTGCTTGGGGAAAAGTCAAAGATATATTTTGACCCCTTAGTTTTCTGATATAAGGAGAGTACTATGGTACCCTACATCAAAGGGTCTTATTTCTTATTATTTTTCTAATTTGTTTTTAGTACTAATCCTTGGTGTTAGTACATTATATTTATTTTATAATATGCATAGTATGAAATATGTTGATATGTTTTAATAGGAGGTTAGTTTAATGAAATTATGATCAAGATTATATTAAGTATGTGTATGCTAAAATTATTTTTAGTATGTTAATTTAATAATCTTTGAACAAGTTTAGGAAGTTGGGTGCAAAATTATATTCTAGTGATATTAAGTATAATTTATGTTATAAACTAGTGCTAGTATGTTTATGATTTAAGTGTTACATTAGGGATAATGTTATTATTTTTTTTATGTTAGAATTTTTATTAAATATTTAGGTTAGCCTTCAAACTAGTTTATAAGGTAGTAAGTTATTTTATGAACGTATTTTACTAAGTATGATTATATTAAGAAAATTGTTATTATACTTTATTTTGAGATTTATGTTTATCCTTAAAGTTATAGTAAATTTCTATGTTATTGCGTAAAGTTTTTATTTTTGTAAGTGGTTATGTTAATTATTTAAATCTAGGATTTAGTATGATAAAATTAAATTAAGTCATTCTTTTTATGTGAAAAGGGCCCAAAACACTTATAGGCCATTCGACCACTATCATATAATAAAAAAAAAGGGTTTGATTTACTATTTTAAATTATTACAACTATTTTTGAGAAATTTTTATAAGTTATTAACTATTGAAGTGTTTTTCTTAAATACATGAGATTTCATAATAAAAGTAACTTTTAATCACTATTTAGTACAAAATATTGATTTGCTAACTATTTGACCAAAATTTATGTAAAATGATATAAAAGTATTTATTGTAAACTTGCCGCTCCTGCTACAACAAAACAAAAGTTTCTTATTTATCATTGTTATATTTCATTGAATATATATTACTTGTCATATGGTTTTGGTATCATCATATTTCCTAATAAAAAAAATGTCATTTAGGTGTTGTTAGAGTATATTACATAATTTGGAATCTCAATAATCAGCTTAAGCTTTTGATTGAGTTGGTTCTTTGACATGATATCAGAGCCAACGTCACAAGAGGTCACGAGTTTGAATCTCAACCATCCCTCATTTAAGTGGAATATTTAATGCCAAATATGAGAAGGGCTTGTGTTGCATCCATACTCCTAACTCAAAGGGCTCTAGTATAAAAAGGCGTGTTAGAGTATATAACTTATCCATGTGCATATAAGGAAGCAAAAAGAACAATATTTTCACAAGATTTTACCATCTAAACTAGTTGAGTACAGTCAATCTATAGTAATGTAATGATCTCATAAGTCATAAAGAGTAGAGTAGTGCATATGAGTTATGATGTACCTGAGTTATAAAATCATGGACAGTTTGGGCAATTGCCATGACAAAATTCTGTGATTTAAGGGCATGTGCACAGGGCAGTAATGAGCTCAAACTGCTATTCTGAGGGTTGTGGTGGAATTCTTCAAGTGCTGTGCATGTATCTTCTGCAAAACTGCATTATTTACTCATTAATGGTCTAATTTATATATTTTCTCAAAATCAATTATAAGCTTTAAAATTATAGAATTGCATAAAAAGATGATTAATTACTAATACCACTCACTTGTGAATGAAATAATCAATGCCAGTAAGAAACCAACATGTCATTGTTAGTATCCACCATACAAATATAATACTGCAAAACACAAACAAGCTTATTTAGAAAATGGGCCTGGGACTGTACCCGAACTAGATGGAGAAGAAGTAACCTACATACTGATCCAAAGCTGGAAGTTCACCGCTAAAACTAATTGGCAGTTATATCAATTACTTCTCAAGTTTTATAAAGTGGCATATCTGATCCCCGTTTCTTTCTCCTATGGGTGACAACTCACATATGATTTATATCGACACTTTTAATATATTACAGAGCAAGAACTATGTAGTATGTACAACTTAAGGATTTAGTAGTCACATTATCGGTTTTTATTATTATTCAATCTTCTTGAATTTACTATATACATGTGGAAAAACTTTTATATATAGGAAAAATAAAGCAAGCTCATTTAAACGTTAAAATATATATTATATATGTCAGGATTTAATTGTCACGTTATTAGTTCAAATTAGTGAGAAAGCTACTAATGATGATAAGAGGACTTACAAGAAAATTCCTGGGTGCCAATATAGGAAGATTAAAACTGTTTCAAAACAAGAGTTTTCTTCATTAGTAGTTAGTACTATAGCATAGCCAAGGGCAATAAATGAAATAATCTACATATGCATTTAGAAAAAAGAATTACCTAAGCCAGAAACCAAAAACAAGAGGTTCACGGCCACGACTACAAGGTTTGTTATATCCCTGAATATAATAAATTATTAAATGTAAGTGACATAAGCTAAAAGAAATCTCCATTATTTTTTATGGGTTTAAAGATTTATAATTATTTGATTTTAGATTATAATGGATTATAGTAAAATGATTTGTTAAATTATGATGTTTTCTACCAAGGCTCAATCAGAAATAACCTCTTTGTTAGGTTTATTATTAACTAGAGTAAGGTTACGTACATTCGATCCTTTCAAACCCCACTCTAGGTGGAAGCCACTTGTTGGAATAATATGTTCCATATCGATAGATTAAAGATTGTATGTATACTTTAGTCATTAGAGTCATTCTTCCCATTACTATATAGTTTGGAATGTTATCTTTTTGACTTATGAAGTGTATACACATCATGTTTACCAATTATATGCTGAGCTACTCTTGTGAGAGATTGTCCTTGGGTGAAACGACCTTAAAAAAGGAGCTTATGTTCTCATTAAATATATGTATGAGATGGGCTATTTAGTCCATGTATGAGGCAAGTCTCTAGATGAGACTGTTTCATGCAACAATTTGTATATTAAGATTACTTGCTCTGATCTTCTCATTATTACATATAACTTCAAAAATCATTGTTAGTTTGGATGTTGTGTGAGTTAGCGAGATCATACTTACAGAGCCCGAAGAGCTTGATCAATAGAATGGTCATTGTTGATGATGAATTTTTTGATGTTGTAAGATTGAGTTCCAAGCTGTTGGGCAGTGGAGTTGAGTAGAAGGCAAGTGGGTTGATCATACGGACATAGAAGAGATTGTATGGAACTGACTGCTTTGTTAATTTTGTGGATTGTTCTGCGAGCCTCATTACCTGCTCCTACTAATGTTTCTTTCACTTTCTTTGCTGCTTCAAACGTCTTGTGGTTTTCTGCAATCACCAAACCTGTGGCCACACTTTACACTCAAGCCAAGGCAAGACTCATATTAGGCTTAGCTTCACTTGGGATTCATATTCCTACTTTTCAATCCCATTAAATTTACAACATTTTTATGTAAATATGCAAGTTTAATGGAACATAATAAATAATTAAGATAGTACGTTGGATAGCTAGTTGTACAATATACAATGGCATCGTTTGAAATGAGTAACTTGTGTGTGGACTTTGCATATATTTATGCTTAAGTTATATATATATCTCGGTCTTTTCATTTCGGCTTAATTTTTTCAACAAGTACGTGATTTTGTTATTATTATTATCAAAAATGTATTTTTTTAATCTTATTAGTCTGCATAATATTAATAATATTATATGAGTAATTTAAAGTTATTTCTTTCTTAAGACAAAGTTAAGCTTTTTTTATATGCAAATATTAAGCTTATCGTAGGGTGTAGTTATTTTCAATTTTGATTTGCGATGAAGATAATGAGGATAACAACACAAATTCTTATTTCAGGCCGGATCTCTTCCATCGTTATAGGCTGGATCATTATCTAATACACCCTCCTATTCAGCTTATGTGTCACATTTTCTTTTATGGTCAAGTCACCTTAATTGTCAAATTTTTATTTTTGTTATGGGTTTTTGACTTTTATGCCCTTAGTAGCTTTATCCTATTTTCAATTATACTATCCATTACTCATACTAATTTTCCTCCCTTACATTAAAAACTCATAATACCACTCTCTTTCCTACCCTTAGGTTTCCACTTTTGATTTTCCTTAAAATCTATAAAAAGTCAAATGGACTGCTAACATGAATAGGTGGGAGTATTAGATTTAAGAAAACAGAAAAATAATGAAAAGATTAAAGTAAAAACAGCACACATTCATTAAACCTTTTCTAACAGTTTTCTCATTCAACTTCATTGCAAAATTCTTCAACTTCCATTGTTCTCTCATTGTTCAAGATTTTCAAACATATAATCTTCAATTTTTCTTTGATTTCGGTGATTTTCTCCTTCATAATCACAGGTAATATACATTTATTTCAAATCCATGTTTTATTGGTTTTATTCTTTATTCGAAATTTTAGGGCTTATTTTCCTTTTTTTTTGTTGGATTTTGCATATTAGGGTTTAATATTGATTTAATTTATGCTGAATATTTTATATTGTATTAAATCAAGGATTCTTCAAACACGAGTTAATAGGTAATGATGAACCTCTGCAGAGTCGTCTTGTTCATTTTGGGCCCAGAGCAATACATAAAAACACCCATAAAAATAAAAATTTAAGACGTAACAAATAATATAACACTCATTTTGTTTTATATTGTTAATATTTGAACTATTTATAAAAAAATAAAAATTATACCTAAATTTGATTTAAGTTAATATCACTTTTGTACAAGAAAAAAGTCTAAAACTTTATTTTTTATGTTGTTTTTGACAAATCCTAAATAATAAGAAGCAAACTTATAGATGATTAATAAAACTTAACCCTTTATGGCTATTTTGGCAACAAAAATGTGTGCAAAGTGCATAGTCTGTGATAACAAAATACTCTCTAGGTTTTTTTATATTCCACTCTGGGTTTTTCACACATATTAAGGAAGATAGAATCTTTGGATTGTAGTGGGTATTATTTTAATTAAATAGTAGTGTGAAGTAATGATTGTATTGAAAGTATGAGGTTGTAGTGAGTATTATTTTAATTAAATAGTAGTATGAAATAATGATTGTACTGAAAGTATGAGAGAGAAAATAATTATAAATAAAAGAAAAGAGGTACATTAAAAGAAAAGGGGTTTTAAGGGGGTAAAAGTGGGATAAAAGCTTTCTAAAAATAGAAAGTATTCTAAAGTGGAAAAACTTTTGAAACTACCCGTTATAGTAATGCGAAAGATCAAAAAAGAACGGAGGGAGTATCATTTTAGCAACAATAAAGTCAATGGCGACAAAGATTTTTGTCCTGATATTTGTTGCTAAATATTGTTGGCAACAAAACCTTTATCGTCATTTCTTTTATTTTTGTAGTGTCAATGTTCATAGAAATTCATGCGTTCAGCAAACTACAAACTTAATAAAGAATAAATTCCACTTACATGGCAATAAGTGAGAACAAAAGAAGCATGAAGAACACCAAATAATACGTGAAATCCGAATAAAAACTTTTATGATTAACTGATGAAGAATCACTGAATACATTCTTCGTAATCATCAAGTAAATCCCACATCCCAATCCGCAAATCATCCAAACTCCAGCCATTGCATATCCATGAACTCCAGTAAACACTGCTGACTACAAAACAGAGCAAGCACAAATCAATAAAAATCGCAAAAAAAAGGGAAATTAAAAAAGAATTAAAATGAATGTCAGATTATCAAAAGGGAAACACGAGGTGTATCCACTACTACATAGGATAAGGAGATATCATCCCACGAGCATATGACAATGAGAGGAAGGGTTTTTAATTTAATAACTATGCATACATCTTTAAGTTATTGACTTGTGATAAACCAAATTTATATGTGTAAGTAATCAATTAGAGTAAAAATGTTTTTCTATTTGGACTTGCCATTTAAATTTGATTTAACTATAGTCTCTGATACCATGTTAAATTATGTTGGATTTATTGTGAAAGTCCATATATTATTAGGAGAACACAAAGTACACACACTACATTTTAAGCTAAGAACATACTATCTCACAACCATATGATAATGATAGAAAAACGCTCTAATAACTTATAAAATATGTATATTATTTTTAATTCATCAATGTAGGATAAATCATTAAAAAAACATAACAAACTTAAAAAAAGAGTTAAAATGAATAAACTTACAGCCCAGTAATGTTTGTTTTGTAGATTGAAACCTCCATTATAGAACTCAAAATGTTGCAGAGGATCACGTCTATGAAGATGAGAAGACGAAGCGAAAGGGAAAGAAAAGGAAGGAGAAAGAATAGAAGAAAAGATTAAGAAAAGATTGAAGAAAGTGAGAGAATTTAAATGATGATGTTTGAATTTGGACATTGATGTAAAACTATAATGAGTGGTT
The DNA here is from genome assembly GCF_026212465.1 of Amaranthus tricolor. Taxonomy (NCBI): domain Eukaryota; kingdom Viridiplantae; phylum Streptophyta; class Magnoliopsida; order Caryophyllales; family Amaranthaceae; genus Amaranthus; species Amaranthus tricolor. The sequence continues at coordinate 22,241,006 of NC_080054.1, read as the reverse complement.
TATCTGGAAAATTGAAAATGTGGGTTGTCATTGGAAAAAAGAGGGAAATTGGGGAAGATGATGAGATTAGTGTGAATTGCATTGCTTGCTCATTCAGCTAAGAATAGAGAATAGCTTGTAACTCTGGTTACTAAAGAGGGTTAATAACATACCCATACTCCTTAAGAGAGGTATAAATTATGGTGTGAGAAACGAATCAAATGCTTATCAACCTCCAACCTCAAGTATAATACGTGACATAGTGTAAAAATAAGGACGCTAAGTCTCGTATTAATTGATCGTATTATAAAAGTTTTCAAAACAAATAAATTGGTATTTTTCCTGCGTTGTAAGGAAGGGTGTAAAAACCCGCATTTTAGGGTGTTTTAAAAGTTATTTTATGATTCGCATCACTCTCGTTAATTAACGTATAATCGTTTTGTTATCTTGATTGCGACTAATAATGCATTTTTACGCTGATATCTGGCGGGCGAGGGTTTTTTTTATCTAATCAGTTCTTAAATTTTAGCTTCAACAAAAAATATTAATGATTTATAAAAATATTAATGATTTACTAATGTGTATTATTATTATTTAATATTTAGGGCTAATCGGATTTTTTTATTGATGAATTTATGAACTAAAACGACAAGTTTATCATAACGAAAAAGGATATTATGTACTCACTTCAAAATTGATATATTGTTCTATTTAATTTTTTGACACTATTTATCGATTATTCTTATTTTGTATTTTATTTTTAATGTAGATGTTAAAATATAGTTAAGTGAGATTTTATTTAATTCGTTTTAATGTATATTTTATTTATATTAATTTTTTATGATCAAAATAGAGTTTAAAAAATCGAATGGAAAAATTTAGTGTTAATTAAAGGGAGTATTTATGATATAGCTCCTTATTGTCACAAGATATTGAAGGTTTAATTCCTGATGGGGATTCTTGAGATGAGATTTCGTTACCACTTTCCACGCTAAAAGAGTTATTTGCGTGAATTAAGCATGTATTGTTTGGTTCATGGCCCGGTAAGAGTATAAAAAAAATTAAAATTCTCAAAAATAAATTAATTATTATTTGGTCGACTGAAAATAAATTTAATTATTATTTATTTTAAATTAAACAAATTCACCTAAAAGCTATAACTCTTTGCAAAGTTTCCAAAAACAATTTTCTCAGACAATAAGTAGAGGCAGAACCAAAATATAAATAATGAAATTGCCTAGTTTATTTTGAAAAATAAACACACTAACAAAAACAGGCACAACACCAAATTACTATCTTTAGAATGTGTTGCAATTAATTGAGAACATCTATTAAAAGAATAATTGCATTTAATTAGGACAGGGGAAGCATTAAATACCTAAAATGTAAAGTATTATATATTTTTTATAGGGGTTTGATTTTCATGTGGAAAATCTATTTTTCCTCTTTATGGGAGTTCTCTAATTAGATGTGTTCAAAATAGATTTGGAGACCCAATATTTACCTGACCTTGTAACAAATCCGACTTCAAAATGAATTTAAAAATATGTAAAAACAAATGTGAACACAAAACCCAATTTTGAATCCATCCAAAACACATGACGCAATATCAATCTGATGACCCGAATAAATACATCTATCTCTAGCATACCTCATATATATTTATAAAAAAAAAAAAAAAAAAAAATCATTATAGTTGCCATAAATCTTAGTGAAAGGATGAAATGCATCAAAATTGGCTTGTATCAAAACTATAGTTGGCAAAGTTGGAAAATTAAAATGAAGAATATCAATGACAGAAGTTGATATGTTATTCATATTAGATGTTAAAAACCACAAATGTATTTTAAGGAGTGTCGCATAGGTGAGTGGTTGTAGGTTGTATCTTTGCTAAACACATTTCCTACCTTTTTCTCTTTCCAAAAGATGCCTCTAAGTAAGTATGCAACTCGTCGCCAGTTTACTGAAGCAGTCGGCACGCATTTCCCACCGCTATTTGCAATTAATATTTTTGATTTTTTTATTTACATAGTAGTTTTTAAGTCTATTTCAGTTATTTTGGGGAGTGTTGTTCCCCAAGTTTCCCAAGTATAAATACGAATTATGGTTTTCATTAAAGACTGCTTTTTATGTTATTTTTCCTAGTTTTTTTTAAGTTTTTACGTAAAACTTAGTTTTTATATTTTCCTTTGTTATGTTTGTTAACCTATTTAATATAACAACAATTTGAGATTAGGATTAACTTTACTTTAGAGTAAACTTCAATTAAATTCTTATTAATTCGGTCAATAAAATAATAGTGTGAGAATTAAATTAATAGGGGTTTAAATCTGATAATTAATCAAAATAACAAGAAATTTGAGATTAACATAATCACTTTCGATAACCTAATAATACAAACTTTAATAGATTTTATTATTGGTTGTTGATTTTCGATATCCTACAGTCTTTTATTATTAATTAAATCTCAAATTGTCGATTTTAAAACATTTCCTTTAATTATTGTTAGCATTAGAATAGATATAACTTCAATTATATTTTCTTGTTTTGTATCCCATAATTATAAGATTAGGCAAATTAATTAACTCGCTTTTCTGAGTTCGACCCGTTAAATTTAACACTTTTGCTAATTCAACATTAAAGTTTAACACTTTTGCGAATTACAACCTTAATGTTTATTTTTTCGAATTACAGCCACCAAAATATCAAAGTTTGTAGGTTATGACCAAAATACATAATTTCGACCATTTTGGTGGTTGAAATTTTTGGTTAAGTGGTTGGAGTTCAGTGTTTTTGGGCTGAATCTGTATACTTTGATACTTTGGTGGCTGTAATTCATAAAAAAAATAAACATTAAGACTGTAATTCGCAAAAGTGCTAAACTTTAAGGCTGCAATTCACAAATTATTCAAATTAAAATTAAATATATTTTAATGCTAACGATTATTAAATACTCAAATATGATAATGAAATGAATTAAAATCGACAATTTAGAAATTAATTAATAATAATGAGACTCTAGGATATCGAGAATCAGTAAAATTTGCATATGAACACAACCAAAAAATAGCATCTATAAAAGTTTGGGTTATTAAGGTGATTAAAAGTGATCCTTTAAATCTCAAGTTTCTTGCTATTTCGGTTAATTATTAGATTTAAACCCTATTATTGCAATTCTCACACATTCATTTTATTGACTGAATTAATAAGAATTTAACAAAAATTTACTCTAAAGCAAAATTTTTCCTAATCTCAAATTCTTATTATATTAAATAGGTTAACAAAACATATTTAGAGATATTTGCCCAATTGAATCATCAAATTCTAAATTTATAGACTCTTTCAATAATATTAATCCATATTTCGAATTTAAAATCAAAACCTGATCCTGGAATAAGAAAATTACTCACTAATCATGAAAAATAAAATAAATTTAATAAATAAAACCCTAATTATGATTTTAGACATGATAAAAACAAATAAAGAAAACAATCAAATAATAAATAAAGAACAAGATAAAAATAAACTTACAAATTAAATTGCAATTGAACTTTAATTTGCATAAAAAATTGAAAGTAACAAAGAAAAAAAAATATAAAAACTAAGTTTTAGGTAAAACTAAGAAAGTAGAAAAAAAAAACCGAGAAAAATAACTTAAGATAAAAAACATAAGACGTTCTAATTTCTAAAATCTAATTCTCTATTTATAATATTAGTTTACATGGGGAACAATCTTCTCAAGTAACTGAAATTAACCTAAACCCCCTAATTAAGCATAATAAAATAATAAAATAATAAAATAATAAAATTACTTATAATTTTAAAATGATTACTTTTTAATAGTCTTAATTTGATCCCTTATAACCTTAAAATAATAATTTATAATATTAAATTAATCAATAAAAAAAAACTAATTATATAAGTCTGTCTCATAATATTACAGTCTCATACAAGACAAGTGGATGTTTATAAGAGCACAAAAACTTGGACGAGATCGTCGCAAGTTAAGACGAAGTGTGGGCCTGCCCATTTCACCCGCTTGTAACAACATTTTAATTTTTTGGGCATTTATCAATTTTGATCTTAAAGTTATCAATTTTGACCTTGAAAGGTATTAATTTTGAAAATAAATAACTTTAAGGTCAACGTTGATACCTTTTAAGATCAAAATTAAAAAATATTCAAAAAATAAAAAAATACCCAACTTATTACACGCGCGAATTAAACCAACCTAAATTAATAGTCTTATTATAAAGTCCACTCGTCCAATGCTAGTTGTTATGAGTTAAAGAAGGCGGCCTATGTATAGTAGTTGATCGGCCCAATGCCCCAAACAGCTTCATGCTCTTCTCATCCAAATTTGAAATAATGCTTTCAGAAGCGGACATTGGTCATGTGTAATTGCCAGATAAGCAAAGCTGTCAGACATGTGTCCGCCGCTCTTTACTTAAGGAGCGTGCAACGCACTGCGATTAAAGCTAAACAATTAATTCACATAAATATATATTATGCCCTTTTAAATTGTAACATTTTAATGTTAGTTTCTGTTAATTAATTTAAATAGCATCCAGTTTTTATAAAACTACTGCGGTAATACTTTTATAAGATTTTTTCACGTGGTAGCATCTAGTTTATGCACCATCTAACTGTCATAGCATTTTCCGTTAAATTCTTGTTAATTTCCGTTTAATTCATCATTTCGTAAGATTTTTACACATGGTAGCATCCAGTTTTTGCTCTCAAATGTTTAATTTACCATTTTAACGTTTAATTTACCGATTAAATTATCAACGCCCTTAAATGTTGTAACAAGTAAATATGTATTAGTGCTTGGAATGCACCTTTTGAACTTATGAAATGCACCTTTTGAGCTTATAAAATGCGCTTTTTGAATTATTTATTAGTGTTTATTATGCGCGTTTTGAACTTTATAATGCCAATAATTTGAATGAAAATAAAATTATTACAACAATTAAGGGCGTTGATAAATTAATCGGTGAATTAAATGTTAAAATGGTAAATTAAACATTGGAGAGCAAAAATTAGATGCTACCATGTGGAAAATTTTTACAAAATGATGAATTAAACAGAAATTAACAAGAATTTTAACGGAAAATGATACGGCAGTTAGATAGTGCATAAACTGGACGTGGAAAAATTTTACAAAAGTATTACCACTGACGTTTCATAAAAACTAGATGCTACATATGAAATTTTGTTTTTTTAAATAATAATTTCAACCCTCATTTATTTTTCTAAATATCATTGATAAATTTATTTTTGCTTCATCTTAAGCCTTAACTATTCAAAATATCATTGGCAAGTTCCTAACTCACGTAGGGAAAAAATATTGTTAGTAAAGTATTAAGGATATAAAAATTACATGCATTTATATAATTCATCAACTACATATCATTATTTATTTAATTAATTATTAATTGACAACTTATCGATAAACTATCCCATAAATAAATATAACTACGCTCTTCATTATATGTTTATTTAATTGGCCACAAATTGCATAGCACGTATATTTCTGACAAAGTCTAATTCCAACCCCCAATCATACCCATTTATTATTTTAATTTTTGACACTTATTAATTACTCCCAAGTTCTACCTCCCTTTCTTACTTTCTCTAATTGCAATTTGTTGCTCATTTACCCATTTTAATTTTCACATTATTTAATATTTTAAATGTTTCAATTTTAAGTATTTATCTTTTAAAGGTCGGATTTTATATGGATCTTCTTTCTAAATATTTGAGTTTTTATTTATCCGCTAAATTGACCTTTATATAAGTTTTTCTTATAAAAGTCTAAATGATCCTTACTTTTCATTTATCCGTTAAATGACCCATACCTTTTGTTTTTAAACGTTTACGAGAAAAGTCATGCAAACGTCGGATTTTAAAATAATAAATAAGGTCGAATCTTTAAAGAATATAAGAAAAGTTATACGTTAACTAAATATATAAGATTGAAATAATGCAATGTATGGATGATAAAATATGGATAAACAAAATGATAAATCATTTTCAAAAAAAAATATATATAGTAAATTATATCAGACAAAGAGAAATAAAAATACGGAAAACTAAAACATTCTTGATCCAGCTCGTCAATTTGAAAAAAAAGACTTAGACAAGACAGTCAAGACGGTTGCATAATGAGACCGTCAATTTGGACCGGCCCAATTCGCGCGTGTAACAATATTTTAATTTTCTGAGAATTTATCAATTTTGACCTTAAAAATATCAATTTTCCTTAAAGTTCAAAATTGATATTTTTAAGATTAAAATTAACAAAATGCTCAAAAAATCAAAAAAATATTTAAATTATTATGTGCATAAATTGAGACTCAAATTGACAATTTCATTATAAAGCCATGTTGTCCAAGACCAAGACCACCTGTAAAAGAAATTAGACAAATTAAATTCAGCGTTTAAATAGTGTTTAGAGTGGCAATTACAAAAAGGAGCAAGTAATACAGAGATAAATAGTAGTAGATTCCTCTTTTTCTTTCTTTTTAATCCTCTCTCTATACTCACACCATTGGAAGCCATGGGTATCTGGGAAGCTTTTCTCAATTGGCTTCGAAGGTTTTTCTCTTTCTCTATATTCAATTTTGATGTTATTATCATTATTATCATCATTATTATCATGCGTGTTTTTTAATTTTTATATTTTCAGTTGCTGTATATTCTTTGTTCGCTCGATTTGAATTTTGAAGATTTTATTAGACTTTTATCCTATTCGAGGAGAATTTGGTAGTTTGATTGAGATGAGATGATGAATTATTATGAATAGGTTTTTGTTATCCTATCGGTTGTTAATTAGGTTTTATTTTAATCAACTTGAATTGAAATCACTGATTACTGTGATTGAATTCTGATTTCATGAAGTTAAATTAACCAAAGTTGAGTGAATATTCAGAATTTAGTCTTACTAATGGAGATATTGAATGTTTTGACCTTTTGTTTGTGTGAGGTTGCTCATATGAATAATGTGTTTTTTGGGTTGAAATACAAAACCCTAGAGATAAATTTCGATTTGGCTAAAGTAAATGATGGTTCAATTTTGAACTGTTATGGCATTGTGATGTATGTGCTTTCATTGTGATTTTGATGCTTGAGCAACAACATATATTGACTATTATATTGTTGCTATTTGTTTTTTGCTCAGCCTTTTAGAGTTAAAATGGATAGAGAGAATTCATTAACTCATATGGAACTCCGCCAAAGGGAAAACCAATGCTGACAACTACAATATTGATATCACAAAACACATGAATAATGATTTTCATTAAGGATAACAAGTCTATTCCGTGAAAATTACTTCATGTGAGAGAGTTGTATAAATTTGGTCATTAATAACGAGTTCTTGCCGCCAAATTATGGAGAATCAACAAAATGGAGTGGTACAAAAATGCTTAGAACTATTAATGATTTTTCACTGAGCCAGTAGATGTGCTATAGTGTTTTCTACCCTGAAATGATTTCTTATTATTTGTACCCTCAAATATCATGTGTCCTTTTGTTGTCTAGAATGGTAGTTTAAGGGGCATTTTAATGTTCATACATATGCTTTATTTGAATTGTTTTTGGTGAGGTTTATCATTGAGTTGAACATTTTTTGGAAATATTTTCTAGTTTTATAGAACTCTTTTGGAAATACATTTATTATAATCGCACAAGAAGGTGATTGGTGAAAGGTCAAGTGGTTTGGACTTGAGCAAGGTGGCGATCATAAGAGAACTTTGGTTAGCATGCATGGAGAACCGAGAATTTGACCCAGATGAGAAGTATAAAATTTATATATCCTAGTTGTCCTACCTTTGGCAATAAGGTCATTTCAGGATGCTAGTTCTTTTTTTGATGCAAGAGGGCAAGTCTTTGGACGCATCCATGGTCATCACTGATTGGTATACCTTACAAAGTGTAGTTTTTTTGACATTGTAGATAAGTTACCATGGTTCTTGGTATTGAAATCAGGATAGAAAGAAGGGGGGTGGGTGTAGGGAAGGGAAAGTAAGCAGATAGAAGGGGAAGGAACAACGAACAAGAAAATATTTTCTATCGTTTGAATATGGTAGAAGATGAGGGAATGGAAGGAGGAAGAAAGGTCAATTGATGGAGGTACCAAGGGAGAGAGAGGAGGAAACATAAAATTCCAAAGATATGGTCGAAAACGGAGAGAAAAGACTATTTAGGGAAACGTCTGAGGCTCATACTACTTTTTTATCTTCTCGTTTTGCTTTTAAATGGCCAATTTCAGTATTAAGAAAAGTTCAATTTGGAGAGATTTATTTCCGAGGGAAGCAAGATAAAACATTTACTTCCCCGTTCTCTTCTTTTCTTTCCATTTTTTTTCCATTCAAATCAGTGTCACATGATTAGCTAATTTCCTTGCAAATCACAAATTGAAAATAGCGAATTTTGCTCAGTTTTGGCCTCGGTCATTTTGAGTGAATTGCAATTTCAAAAAGTGAATTAGTTGGCGAATTATGCTACACTTATTCAAACAACTTGTATTTCTGTATGATGTGCAATGATAGAAACGACAAGTTTCAACTTCTCCTCTTTGTCTTCGTTCTTTGCTTTATTACTCTCACGAAGATTTTATCCGTGTCTGAGCATCAATGCTTGGAGCCCCATGCCTGTTTTCTGATTAATGCTGTGATTTTGTTCAATTGCTATCGTGGAAGGACGTCAGCTTATCAAGTAGTTATGTAGACTGTTGCTAGTCTTCCAATATTCGGCTATTTGCATTTTGAGAAACTAATTATTGTGTAAGTTAAATTTATACTTCTGTTGTGGAAGTTTTCCAACAATCCTTGCAGATTAAGACACTTTTTAGTGTCTTACATATATTTGCAGTTTGATTTAAGGATGACTTTAGTTGCTCAATATTCAAGGAAAATGTATAATCTCATAGTACACAATGTGAAGTCTGCTCTTACGCTTACATGCATTCCACTATAAGGATTGACTTCTCGTGAATTTTGATGATATTGCATGGATTGCTGTTTTAGTTATTTTGACATATGCATACCTTTGAAGATTAATTATGAACTACTCTCTTTTTCTCTCCTGTTGCAGCCTCTTTTTCAAGCAGGAAATGGAGCTTTCTTTGATAGGACTTCAGAATGCAGGAAAGACTTCTCTTGTTAATGTTGTGGCAACTGGTGGATATAGTGAAGATATGATTCCTACGGTAAGTGTTATTGTTGGATTTCTTTCTATCTATATTAAACTGAAGCCTTTACAGAAAAGTTTCTTTAGACACGAATTTCATTATGGCTTTGATTGTACATGATTAACAGGTTGGTTTCAACATGAAGAAGGTAACTAAAGGGAATGTGACAATCAAGTTGTGGGATCTTGGAGGTCAACCAAGGTTTCGCAGTATGTGGGAGAGATATTGTCGTGCTGTCTCTGCTATAGTGTATGCTTCCTCTTTTCTCTTACAATTTGTTGCCTTTTAAATCTAATGTACTTGTTTGGATTTTTTTTCTTAGACCTTTAATATGTACTCTAATGTTGCCCGCAAAATCCGTTTTGTGGTTTGGTTGTGGGGATAATAAGACAAAAATTTGAATTGTGTGGATGAGAATTGATGAGATTGCTGCCCAAATATTACGTTTCCTTTTTTATGTTTGTGTTATAATAATTTCTGACTTGGTTTTCAGTTACGTTGTTGATGCTGCTGACCATGATAACATAAGCATCTCGAGAAGTGAACTACATGATCTGCTGAGCAAACCCTCGCTGAATGGCATCCCACTATTGGTGCTGGGAAACAAAATAGACAAGGCTGGAGCTCTTTCTAAAGAAGCTCTCACTGATCAAATGTAAGCCATTTTTCATGTACTGCATATCAACCTGCCTTTTTGTATGTACGTGTGCAAGCTTTTCCGGGTATTTTCACCCTAATCGGTCTTAATTTCAATTCGGTTTCATTAAGCTCATCTCATTTCATTTCTAACAAGTTTAGTTCAGTTTTATTAAGCTGGGAAGACCATTCCCTTAGTCTTGTTTTTTTCCCTGTTGTACTTTAAGATTCATGTCCCATCATACCTTATCAGTACTTGTATTTTTTTTTTTTTTTTTTTTGTTGCTCAGGGACCTCAAGTCAATCACTGATCGAGAGGTATGCTGCTTTATGATCTCATGCAAGAATTCTACAAACATCGATTCAGTTATTGACTGGCTTGTGAAGCACTCTAAATCAAAGAGCTAAATACAAGGCTTATCAGTTATCTTCCCCGCCACCCCACCCTCAAGATTCTTGTGTTCATGTTCGGCATGAAAATTCTATTTATCAGTAAACTCATTAAACTTTGGCATGGCTGTGTTAATATCCTTACATAGAGCATATTACATTTTACAATGTTGTAAATTAGAGTTTATTTATGAATGAGATGGCTCGTGTGTTTTCTTTCTGCCAAGAAAGAAACAAAACAAGAAAATGGTGTATTTAGTACTTAGATTAACAAATGAGATGGCAGAAAATCGGAATAAATAGAAAACAAAAATCCATATGGGCGACCATCGAAAATGATTGGTTTATGCAGTTAATCTCAATCTTTAGGGATTAAGGCTTTGGCATTGTTGTTGTAGATCTCCCAACATAAGGAGGGTGATAGTGATTGAAAACTGGGTTAGAACATCTATGTTCTTTCAGCTGCTTTTGGGAACAGTCATTTAAGTGTGCAGCAAAGTCCTAGCTTTGGTAAATTATGGTCAAATTTCAATATTAAAAGACAATCACTATAAAATCTTATTCAGAATTCCATTAAATACCAAATTAACTATTCTAATGAGCAGCTTTCAAACCAAATTCAAAGATAAAGGTTTTAGAAATTGGCAGCTATTAGCGAAAAAATGCCATAAAACATGTGCATACAAAAAGGTATTAGTATCACAATTCATCATTAATCATTGAAGACAAAAGCGCAATAATTTTGTCACAGTGATCAACTTGATATAAAATTAAATGATTAAAACATTACAAAGATCAAATACGAATTTTAAACATTAGAAAAAAATTCATCAATATTTATGATCAATTTGATGACCAATACACATTCCTAGTACATCATTCTCTTCCCGATACTTGTAGATTCTGGTCTAGTCTAGCGTAAAAACAATTGAACTGAAGTACATAAGTAATTAGTATATGGTAATCATTTTACCGGCAAGTGGAAAACAAGCTAAAATTAATTACAAAACATGCTAAAATGCCTAAACAATTCATTCAATCCACACATTCATTGATGTAGATTATGTGCACATTCTGGAATATGTGCACATTCTAGAATCCTTCATCTCCAATACTTCCCACTGGCAGTACTTAACAATAAGATAAAACCCTCTACGTTCTTCTAATCAATACTAAATGCCTAATCAACTTCCGGCCTACCTCAGCCACGAAATTACCCACGGTTCTTTCTTAATTGGAGCTAACGTGATTCTCTCAGCATGGGCTGCAGCCCATCTGCTAAAATCAGGAGAAGAAACCAACTCTTGCAATCCTTTTTTCGTGCATTCTTTGGTGATTGATTTCCACTCTTCCTTAGAAAGTTTCCTCCTCTGTGGGGTATTATGATAGCTAGAATAGAAGGTATCAGATTCCGTAGGCGGTGGAGGAGCTCCGTTAGATAGCCCTGAAGAGTATTGGGGTATTATGATAGCTGATTTTCGTAATTTCCTACAAAAATAAAAAACCGGAGATTTTACATTTTCATTTCTTGAAAGCAATGATCAAAACAGTTTTATGAATTTCAGTGGCACCATCAGAATTCAGAACTATAAGTTACATTCAAAAGTTACCAATTTATTAGTTCATGAGCACGACCAATTTCCATTCTGCTACCAGTTAAGTTTGAAACAACTAACAGGTACACCGATTTTACAATTTCTTATTTCAGTGTATCAACTGCACTCTCTCCTCCACCTCCAGAACCAGAATGGGCGGAGGACACAAAAGCTACCCAAAAGATCCAAGTTCATAACTATAAACAAGTTCAGGACCTTCAATTACACCATGGGAATGAATATACTAAGGAAATCGATTTGTCATAAACCAAAAACAAATGTCCTCACTCTTACCCATAAAGCCTATGTAGCAATCGTGGTCTGGAAACCTTGCGTAAAACTGATGATATGAGAACAGCAGAGATCAATGCTTCTACTGCCAGCAAAGGATCCAAAGTACACTGGAGGTTAACATACAATCATTAAAATCCATGATATCAAAAAAAAAAAAAGAAACTACAGTGCTATCGTATCAAGCATACATCATTACTTGTAGTCTAGACTGAAGTACCTGCAGAATCATCACAGCACCCAAAAGCCGTATTGACCATGCCACAAATATGGAGATGGTTGTATCTATCGCCCCTTCTTCAGTGAGAATTAGTTTACGAACAACCCAAAAGCCTAACCATGCCCCAGCAATTGCAATAAACAGCAACAAGAATATTTCCAGCTGCATTTCATTTGTTTTCGCATTACATACAGTATATTTCTTACATATGTTAATAAAAAGTGCTTTCCTATGACAATATTCTTAAATACTCCCTCATATTCGAATCAAATATCCCATTGGGTTTTGCACACTTGCCGATGCACTATTTCAATACTAAATTCTCTAATTATTCATGGTTAAAAAGTATAAAAAGTTAATATAAATAAAATTTACATCGAGAGTTCAAGACGAATCAAACAAGAGTCCACTTGACTATATTTTAACTTTTAGATTGAAAATAGAATACAAACCAAGTGATTTGGTGAACAATACCAAAAAAAAAAGAATGGGACATTTGATTAGAATATGAGGGAATAACAAATAGTAAGGCAAGGGTAGGGCCTAAATTTCAAACGTTTTTACTGGTGGTAGATGCTCGATAACTACTCATAGATAGTTTTAAATCGAAAACATGAAAATTAAGTACTTTATTTATCGTTTGATTGGTAAGAGGTAAGAATTTGAGAAAACAAAAATGGAGACTATTGTGCAAAATTAAATGGAAAAAACAAGAAATTTCTTCACTGAACAGCAGTAATGAATACTAAAAGGACAACAAACATAGCCGGCTCAAACGATTGATTACAAGCTATCATATTTTTGTCTTTGTAAAATAATTTTTTTTATCAAATTAAGGTCAAAATAACAAAAATTCCCACTTATTCACCAAATTTTAATATCCCACAATATGTTCCATATAGGTAGGGTTGAACAAAGTTCGGCAAAAATCGCAAACTAAACCAAACCGAAACTCACTTGTTTGGTCCGGTTTGCTTTGAATCTTACAATTTACAGTCTCCCGGTTTAGTCTGCTTTTATAAAATTGACCATACCGTAAACCTACATTTTACTTATGAGTATTAATTGGGTTAACATAATTCATTCTAGTTGAGGAAATGCCTTCGGTAATTTGAACATGTGCACTGTCTTTTTTTTGAATTTGAACATATTGCACTCTTTTTTTTGAATTCGAACATATTGCATTTTTAATTAATTGCAAGATGTGTGATTCTGTCTGATAGTATGGATATTTATTTGACTAATTCTTGAGATCTAGACTTTTACATTTGATTCATGGGAATCAGGACACTTGATTCAAGTCATGTTAAAGTAAAAAACTGTTAATTGTTGATAACTATTGTTTTGTTTTCTTTGGGTTATGTATATTGAAATGTTACCACTTTTTTTATTTTGTTTTGTAATATTTAGTCTACATTTTGATTTATTGTTGTGTCTATTTTTGGTAATTATTAGAAAAAAAAAAACCGAAGACCAAACATAGCTTGGTCCGGTTTGGTGTTTTAAACGGAGGGTCCGGTTTGGAAAATTTTCAAACCGAAATTTCCGATCTGGTTTGACTTTAATGTTAGACTAGACCAAACCAGAACGTGTGCACTCCACCACTACACGTAGGCTCAGATTGGTTGTTAAAACCAGAAAGCATAAATCCAATTGTCAGGGGTTCTCTTAGATAGAAAAGCTGACATCGTCAGTGGTGCTGCTATTTCTTTGAAACAAGTATTATTAGTATATTGTACTTATTGTTACTCACCAAATGAGTAATAGATCTTCACAATTATCATAATTATTGATATTGTTATTATATTTACTTGCCAAATGTGTGATTGATCTTGAAATTATTGTGGTTATTTGGTCCGAAAAAAAGGTCCTACGTGAACGGTGAAGGGAAAATAAATATTTAGTGAAATTTTTGTTTATTTAAGCATTACTCTTAGCAAAAAATTAAAATAATAAGAAAAATAGAATAAATTAAGTGCAAAATGATAGACTGCAATTTAGAAAACCAGAATGCTATAATTCATTTTCAAATTTTCCAACAGACTGATCAGAATCAATCACATACGAGTATAGGACTTACATACAGGAATGTACATATCCTCGCTGATACCCATCTCTGAAAGCACAGTGTGAAACAAACTGGGCAAGTAGCTGAGGAAAAAAGCTCCTACACCAATCTGGATGTAAAAAAAGTATTTAATACAAAAGGAACGGAAATGTCATAATTAGCACTGAAAGAAGTATGATACTCACAAAACAAGAGTATATAAATATAGCAAGAGAACTCGCTCGACCGGTAGGAAGAACCTTCATTCCCTGTCCAAAATTTACCATAAACAGAAAAAATAAGTATCCAATAAAGGGCGCTGCACAACATTACATGGTTACAACTTATAACACTTATTAATAATGGCAAGATATTGAAATTGAAGTTTTCCCGGTAATTATATAACACTTAGAATCACCTGAAAAAGGACGATTAATACCACAAGGATTATCCCAACAGCCATGGCACTGCTATAGTAGAATACCAAAGACTCACTGAATATAGGAGCCAATGTAATTAACATTGTACCAAGCGTCAGAAACACAATGCGATATGCAGAGGAATCTGCAACACAAATATTTTGAATCAGAAAAACTAAAACAAAAGATCACAGGATGTCTAACACAACCACTACCCAAAAGTATTTAAAGTTTGATATTGTTCTCCTTAGGTTTTGAGACATTATTTGCACATGATCATGATTTTCTATGGAACATGATTAGTGAACACATCACCAAGTTGCTAGCTTAGTTTTGAAAAGTGAACTTCGTACAAAGGCTCTGAAAAAATCGTTTCTATTAGTCTGGCTTCAACAATATACATAAGGCATGCGCTTTTGTGCGCCTTTTACGTTTTTTACGATTTATGCGCTTTTGGTTTTTTAATGGAGAAATAGTTTTTTTAGTAATTTTCATATAACAATGAGAGAAAAGATTTTCGTTTATCAAGAGCGAAGGATAATGAAGGAGGATTTGTTCTTGCTTACGAAGAGAGAAAAAGAAAATAGCCAAAATAAATATTTGCTTACAATTTTGCAACTTTGTGGACCTCACTCCCAAGCCTCCACACGACTAGTTACTATCTTTTTTTTTTCCTTTTTTTCCTATTGGTTGTAGATTCTTCATTTTTTTTATTCTTCTTTCAGATTTTTATCTTTTTTCTTCTTTTCGTATTGCTTTTAATTTTTAATCTTCCAGTTTCTCTTTTTTTTTTTTTTTTTTTCCAATTTTACTTTTCTTTGATATATTTAATTTTTTGTTAGTTCAATTCTTAAGAATTTACTCATTCAATTCCTTCTTATAATTATGTATTTTATGTGTGCTAGATTTTTCTTTTTTATTTTCTTATAGGTTTTTTATTTCACTCTTCTTTTTGTAACAACTAGGCTTTGTGAACAACCAACGCAATGAGTGAATGATAATGAATGTATTTAAATCTTTAATGCAATTATAATATGAATATCACTATTTCGAGTATCAAATATGATCTAGAACTGTTTCATAAGCTTTTGAGTCAAAAAAAAGTGATCATCACCTACGAAAAGCTCGCGCTTTCACCTTGTACCTGGCACCTAGGCTCCAAGACCCATTTACGCCTCAATGCGCCTTTTAAAACTGAGGTTAATAGCATAATTCTATATTTGTTGAAAACATCATATGTAGCCTTAGAAATGTGTAATACGATTAGTTGATAACCAAAGAGATGGATAGCACTAAATGACAGAACCATGAGGCTTGCAGTAATTTAGCTTCTAATCAACCCTTTTTTCTTTTAGGTGGGGGATGCCATTGAGGGAATTATCCATCACATATATGTGATATATAGCTCTCCTATTAGTTTAGGTTTGACATATTTTCCTTTCCATGCTCAACCTAATGATCAACTCATTACTTATGTTTCAACTTTAATGTCTAAGTTCAAGAAAATTTATCAAAATCTACTTTCTCTGTCTTTTTCAAGTGCATTGTTATTCCAAAATACTTCTTACACCTTTTATTTGTCCATTTTGTAAGACATTAAATACTGTTAATACCAACTTGCTCCAAAGAAAAACTCTAGACCTTATTTTAATATAAAAGCATTTCAAACAAAGAGCCAAAGAGAGGAAAAATTGTGATTGACATGGCAAACAATTCTAACTAATTCAAGTACATTGACTCCTAGACAAGACCCCAATTTCCATAAACAAAACTTGTTATTTAATGTATAGCCCACTCTATTTATACCAAAATACCAAATAGATGTTTCCCTAATTAATTTTGCACGTGACTAGTGAGTTTTAGAATGACCTCTTATTAAGAAGATTGTGAGTAGGAAACCGATTTCATTGAGAATATACGATGCTCACATTTGGGAAAAAAAGAAACAAAAGCAAGCATAGGACTTTACAGGGTAGAGCGAGAAGCTTTTTCTAGTTTTAGCTCTAAGGGGACTATTAACAAGATGTTCAATTGATTGAAAACGGGAGTGCTAAATAGTCTAAGAAACAATTCCATCCAAACTCCAAAAAACTTAACTCAAGCAAGTTAGAATTGAATATTAATAAATAATGTTCTAGCGTACCTTTAAAATATCTCCAATGTAGTTACAATGTGCATAGTATGCCCATTTATTAAAATAAGATGTTAAGAAATTCATGCATAGCAAATAGGAGTCAAAGTCTAAAGTCTAAAGTCAAGGATACAAAAAAGAAATTTTCAACACCAAAAGGAAATCATCATATGACCATGAACAAGAACATCCTAAAACGTTCCCTTAACAAGAAAATAACTTGTGAGATTATTCTAAATTAGTTCCAACATAACCCGCACTACAATTTAGGAAACAAAAACAATTTACCTTCTTGAAGGGTCAACTCCAATGTTTGCAATGAGGAACGGGACATCCGTATATCTAAAATTTTGTTGTCAAACGGTGACATCCTTTGAACGCATGAGCCCTTAGAAGCCTTTTGCCACTGGCTGGGGGGGCACATCCCTACTCCAAGAGACAAATTCCTGTAACGTAAACATGAATTTTCTCTCATGACTTAAGTTTCACACATTCATCGATTCCGAAAAACTTAAATAAACTATTATTGCCACATAAATAGAAAGTTTGTAAACATCAACACAACTAGGAGTTGAGGCGAGGAAAGACCAAAAGTTTTCATATCAAATTTACAAAAATAATTTAGGTGAATGGGAACAAAATTTTAAATGAGATTCAGTGTATTTGAGTTTTGTTACGTTGACAACAAGAACAAGTATTGTTTTAAAAATAGCTTTATACATTGTAATTTCACTAATGATTTTCGAGGGCGGGTCGCTACGGACTTTGGCCAACACATAGCTCCGCCCCTGTTTGTAAAGGTGCTACACACCCTTCATTTCGAAAACTTTGACAAAATATATACAACCACCTAATTAGAAAATTTGTATCCATAAAAATTTAGAAAGGCAATTAATCTTTAGCGTGGATACTAAGCAAGTGGAAAAGGGTAACGAAACTAGTTTCCAAATAAGACAACATCATTTTGTCAGATAAAGTGCTTATCATAAGTTTTTCACTATTAATTATTAAAAGAATCAAAGTTTTGTGGTGACATTTGAATAAATTTTTTGGTACAATCGAATTTGTCCTAATGGAAATTCTCTATTTTAGATTCACTGCTAGTGTAAGAATGTTATATTTCCATTTAGTGCATGGCTCAGTAACTAAAGCACATTTTTCTCTTTGGCACTTTTCCCTAATTAAAAATATTCCTCCATTTCAATAATTAGTTTTGTATAAAACTCCATCTCAGTACCTAAAGCTATAATCATTTAAGAAAAGATTTTCAATTTTCAATTGCATCTCATGACCTAAATTCATATTCTTTATGTATTACGCAAAATTCCTCCCATGCAGAGAAGTTTGCATTTTTTTATTCACACCTTTAATTGCAATGCATCATCAATCCAAACATATCACATACGAGATAATCTACAAAAATAGCATATGCAATTTGAGCTAAACAAAGACATTCACTAGTGAAACTTGGGAAGAAAAAACCTAAGATCAGTAATTTTCATTATCTGGTATCTATGCAATGAAAATTCTATTTCAATATAACCACATAATTACTTACCTGTGGAAACAAATCTCAAAATTTGGAGTATTAAAACTAGAATTTAGGTTGGTGACTTTTATTGTCACGGCATCAGAAAATCTTCTGAGATTTTTCATCCTTGACAAGCCATATATATGAACTCTTTCAGCAAGAACATTGACATTGGCCTTAGCGCCAGGTGAATTTGTCACTTGTAAACGTGGGACTATCTGAAGTGCAGTAGACTGACCAACAACTGCAAAATAGGGTTGAACAGTCAATATTAAAATATTCTAACAGTATCTTTAGAGTTTCATGATAACCTTTTCTTTCTAAAATTTCTTTAACTAAACCGAACTAGCTTTATTACCCCTCATTATTTACAATTTTTGTCAATAGTAAACATAGCTCAAGAGATTACGCAAATCATAATTGCTTTAGTTTTTGAATTAGATGTTACAAAAATTTTTTGCATTTTCCAAATTTAGTTTCCTAAATTCATCTCCCTCCTACATAGCATGTTCAGTATACTATGCATTTGCAGTAACATAAATTTTACTATAGGCATGGCACTTGGTGGCAGCTCCTAAAGAATTATCTTAATTTTTCTTTTCTCATTTAAATTCCTACATCAATTGAACCAGTACGTTGAGTGTTGTGAGGTTTAATTAAAACTCACAATATAGATGTTCCACCCCTTTTGCCAAAACTATTGCTGTTATTATTTTCAAAGCTAGTTTTCTCACAGTATCCACCTCTGGAAAACACACTCACTTGGATGGAAATGCCAATCTATTAATGCATAAGTAGGGATTTTGAAATCTCAAGAACAGTGAATGATATACTCATCTAATCTCTAATCTACATCAGATGTTCCCATAAATTTCCATTCCCCATCATGATGTAATCTATTCTCCTTCATACAATAAAGTAGAACGATGCGAAGAGTTGCCCACTTGCCCTAGTAAATTAAAACTTAACTGCACATGATCTTTTATTTCTTACATTCTACTAAAAATGTGCTTGTGGTACAACATTACAACGACACAACTTAAAACACCTAAGCTTTTCATTTCTTACCTTTTAATAAAGATGTATTTTACAAAACAAAAACTAAAAGTACATTCTATATTTCATTTTTTATGATATAGTTTAGATTTTTTTAATGACTATGGTTTTTAGTGAACTTGCCCCTCAATTGACAAACACGCATTCCTTCACTTCTAAATAAATGCTACACTCTACCATCCCATCACCTTTAAGTACCTCATGCTTTCTAAAACAAAGACTTAAATAATTAATTGAACAATAATCAAACCATGTATTTGCTATAGCACTCATAATGGCCTTCTTTGGCAATAAGTGGATACTAAAGTGTACAACAGATTACGTTGAATGATAAGTGATAATGACTTGAAATAAGATAGTTGATAGTTGTTTATTTGTTCTAACAAGTGTAATAATTTGTAAGGAATAAAATATTGCATTAGTTGCTAAAGTTGTTCATCAATTAGATGTCACAAATTCTAACTCAAAAAATACAAGAAAAATTCACTTAAAATAATCTTATCCTTCACCTAAAAATTCACCTTGCACCATGCTCTCCGCCACTCCTAAAAGGCTATGATACCCATCACCACCATCACAAATCACAAAAACAAAAAACCAAATGCTAGATAAAACATAAAAACTCATATGTTCAAGTTCTCGACCTTCCTCAAGAGTTGGCCATAGGTTGTAGCATCCTACTGTTGCCCATTGTTATATGGTTGTGGATTTGTGGTTCATCAAAAACCATGGCAACATTTCATAAGTCTCACCTTCTTCCATATGCTTGCGGATTAGGAAGAAAGTACCACCATTTTTATTTTTGGTCAACGAAATATCTGGATGTAAGGGATGGATTTTGGTTTTCAGTTTTTAACATTTAGTTTTTCCTTTTTTTTTCTTTTTTTCTCTTTTCTTTTTTTGTTTAAAAAACCTGTTGTAGCACGTTATTATTTTGATTGGTATGTTCTGAGCAAACATAATCTAAGTTGTGTTTATTCAATATGAATCTCAGATGCTCTCAATTGCGGTAGAATGTTGATTCGAATTAAAAGGATTTAGCCCAATCCTGTGTTTCAAATTTAATTATCTATTTAGTATGCACTTTCAACTTTCATCAATACATTTGAGTGTTACCCCCCCCCCCCCCCAAAAAGATCCCAATTCACTCGTTATTCTGTACAAAACAGGGCCAATACATACCGGAACAAAGAAAGTTTTGAGTGAAGCAAACACCAGGCTTATTCAAATAATAGAATTCATATCATGCAGTAAAAAAAAAAGGTCTACTAAAAGGCTTCAGAATTCTGCATTGTACAAGACTGCACAAGATTGAAGATACCATTCTCATTCACACCCACCCCCCAACGCCCCCCCCCCCCCCCGGAAAAAAAACGAAAAAAAGAAACTTCAAAGTTGTACATTCACAATGTCTTCCACTTGGAAAAAGTAACATGAAAATTTTGAATAGAAAATCAAACATAGCTCAAACAGTAAATTTAACAAGGAACCAATTTAAAAAAATTAATTAAAGAACTAAAAAATGAACTACCGAAATCAGCGAGTTATACGATTAAATAGTAATTGTGAAGAATCAAGAAATTCTCACACAATCAATTATCAAAGGAGCTAAGGTGGAAAAGTTAAGGATGATAATGAAAAAGATGAAAACATGAAAATGAAACCCTAGTAATTCCAAATGAAAAAATGAAGGATGGGTAGAAAAAAGAGAATACCTAAAGCGAGCTCTTCGGAGAAAGCGGAGGAAGATGATGAGAAAAAGGCGAGGAGAAGAAGACAGGCAATACCGGTAGCCATGTTCTCATGGATGAACTCTATCCCTCTATCTGCAAATGAGAAGAGGGACTCATCCAACTTGATAGCTTGGGATGTTTAAATGGGAATACGCGCTCTTCTTATTTGGGAGTAATATGTGCTGAGTGGACTTTAATTCAAAACATTATATTGTGCTGTGCATAATTTGTGGTATGAGAGTATGAGACGGTATTTCTGAAAGACTATTAGTATATATGGATTAAATAGTCAGATTGTTTCATTGGAAGAGCTCTCTCATAAAAATAGTTCTAATAATAGAGGGTGTTTGGCATATGGGATTATGGGATGGGATTGGGTATTTGTTCCCAAACTTCATAAAATCCCATATTTGATAAATGGGCTCGGGATAAAAAATGGGCATTAGAAATGAGATTATTTCCCAAGGTTTGGATCCGGGTCCCAAGGTGCAGAACCGGACCCAGACCCGACCTTGAGACCCAGTACCTAGACCCGCCCCTTATACCTGGACTCGGACCCTATACAATTAAATATTTTTTTTTTTACTTTTTAGTAATTATTTTGTATTTAAATTTCATGTACTCAAACAAGTGTTTGTAATACGATAATAAGTTGCTTAAAAAAATAGAAAAAGACTCACAAAAGGTTCAATTTTGACAATCAAAGAGACTTTGTTTAAGACCCATTAAGGACCCATCAAGGACCGTAGACCCGTCAGATCCAGAGGGTCTGGATCTGGGTCTGAAAATTTTGGACCCTTAGTGTCCGGATCTGGATTTGGATCTATAAAAAATAAAAGGGTCTGGGTCCGGCCAGACCCACCCCATGACCATCCCTAGAACTAGGGATGGTCATGGGTCCAGGACCCTGTTGAACCCGCCCCGGACCCGCCCCTTTTTTAAGGGTCTGGGTCTTAGTTTTTTAGACCCATCGGATCCGGGTCCGGGTCTGGATCCAAAAAAAATTTGACGGGTCCGGGTCCTAAGGTGAAGACCCGGACCCGGACCCTAAACTTTTAAATTTTTTTTTTATTTTTATTTTTTTTTATTTTTGTTAAAATTTTGATGATATTTGCACATTTGTTGTACATGTATAATACTTTGATTGCTCGCCGAGATTAAAGTTTAATTACAGTGTTTATTGTTTAATTCTAATGGTTTTGGAAATTATGGAGGCGACAATATTCTAATTTTGGTTTGTTTTTAGGTACTGAAATAATTTGATTGCGCATTGAGTTAAAGTTTCAGTTATGATGTTTATTGTTTGATTCTAATGGTTTTGGAAGTTTACGGAGTGTGATACTAATTATGGACTTGAATCTGGGTACTGAAATGAATTGTTAAATTGGTATATCGATTGATAACTTTTTGTAACAAGTGTTTGTAATACGATAATAAGTTGCTTACAAAAATATAAAAAGACTCGAAAAAGGTTCAATTTTGACAAATCAAAGAGGCTTTGTATAAGACTCATTAAGGACCCATTAAGGACCCTAGACCCTATCAGATCCGTAGGGTCCGGGTCTGGGTTTGAAAATTTTGGACCCTTAGGGTCCGGATCCGGTCTGGATCCAAAAAAAATAAAAGGGTCCGGGTCCGAGTCTTGCCAGACCCGCTCCAGACCCGCCCCATGACCATCCCTACCTAGAACTATGAACTTTGAACAAGGCGAGTAGGTATTCCACAATCCACATTCTTGAGAGAAGACAGGAGAGAGCTCCAATTCAAGCAAGTTCTTTAAACTAGGCTTGACAAAAGCTGATCTGACCTACTCCTTACCCAACATAAGTAGATTTGGGTTCTGATTTTTGACCCTATTAGTTAAATAGGTCGATGGTCGATTCAACCTGATCTGTTTATTAAATGGGTTATGTTCAGGTCAAAATTTTAAACCTGAAACAAACCTGTATAATCCTTTTAATTAAACGAGTTAATTCCGAGTTAAATCAATACGTTATACGTATATCCTAAACTTTAATTCATTTAATATTTTTCTATTTTTCAAAGTAAATACAAAATAAATAACTCATGATTATAAAATTTCAATTAAAGCCTAAAAAATTACATGCAGTCAATGTTAAAAAACCTAAAATATATATATAAAAAAACTTTAAATAGGTTAAGTGGGTCGAAATTAGGTCCACCTAATTTATTGCTGTTGCAGGTCAGGTTGAGGTTGTTATTTTTGACTCAATTAACTAATCGGGATAGGTTTTGGTCAAGGTTTTTCTGACCGGTTTATATATGATCTAAACCCAAATTCAACCCTATCTGATCTGTTTCACATCCCTACTTTAAACCCTTTTCAGGTGTGTAGTTTTCAATCGAATTCCATACGAGATTCTACAATGGTTGTTGTTTGATGTGTTTGAAAACCAAGAGGTTACAAAGCCTTTATTTCATGGAACTAGTTTTGATAAAGATTGTTGTTTTAGCTTATTACCAGTATGATTATGTATGACATTCAAAAAGACGTTATGATATTTAGATTTTCCTTCATCGATTTTTTTGGATACATCATTAAAATCAATATTATTTTCACTATTGTCATGTTCTTTGAATTTAAAAAATTGTGAATATAATTATCGTTTTATTCATGTATTTACAAAATAACAAGTATAAATTGAGATTTTTACAAAAAAAATCCAATATGTAACTTAATACCATAACCCATAGTTTACTTTGTAAATTTTACATACAAGTTTTACCTTGGAATATTGGCAGTATAGTGCTCCTATACCATTAACTAGAAAAAAAATTGTATAAAATTTTTTTGAATTTTATCATTCATACTGAATCTCTGAATGAGTATCATGTAAGTATATTTTGTTAGTTGTCAGACCAAATCCATAAGGGAAAAGTGGATCATAGTATGAATCTCCCACATTCATTGGGAGTTGATCAACAGTTCTGAACCATGTTCTAGGTAGCTTTCCAGTGAACTCATAATCACCAAACAGCACATCAGTAATGCCTTGGCCTTCTGTCCCGGGCAACCACGCTGCTACCAAAGCATCGATCGATGCAATGTAGGGCTCGATGACGATGGGGCGGCCTGAGATAACAACGACAACACACTTGATTGTCCCACAAACATCGTTGATGATAGAGGGACCTGGTTCTGCCATTGTGAGTGTCTGGCTATCTCCATGATACTCTGCATAGGGAAGCTCCCCTACGACTATGATGGCATGTGTGAAGTTGTTGGATTTGAGAAATGCTTTATTTGGGTGTTCTTTGTACACAATTTCTGTAGTTGGGGTAACACTGGATTTCACAGCATCTAGGATTGTTGTTCCTGCTCATTGTTCAGAAAAAGGGTAGTTTGAGTTAGTTCATTTCTTCAGATGGTTATGCTAGGCGTGATAATTCATTATATCATCGCCCCATGGGTCCACATATCCACGGTAATGAGCATTGACTTGCATACAACACTTGATGATTTCACTCTTTTCCAAAACTATGTGGTATTAGGAGGATTACTCACCAAGCATTCTATACAAGTCTACAACCCAATATTTTTAGCGATGTGAATTTTTCTCACATGTGAAATATTTCCAACAACTTAAAGTATTTGTATAAAAAAGTGATAAGAAAACAAAGATAAACAATCTAAGTCAACAAATCTGGCTTAATCAGTACAATATATGCCAACTACTCTCCTAGTCCATCATAGCGTACTTATATTGCCGCATTTACATATTTCAAAATGAAATCTGTAAACCTGTTTTATTCCCGTCCACACGTTTAAACAAATATCTTTTATCTACACACAAAAATAACTACTCCCTAATCCCTATACTCACCTTCAAAACAACTCCAAAACCAAAAAGTATATCTTTTGGTTTCAAAATTTCAAAACTGTTTCACCCTTATGTCATTAGTGGCTCTTGCCTAGGCGGGCTTTTGGGGATTGGATAAATGCTATCATACCCTAGTTAGAAATAAGAACTTTTAATTTATAGCTCACCTCTTGTGTCATTGTTACCAGTAAATCCCAGCCAATTAATAGTCCATCCACCACATTGATAACCCAAGTTATGAGCATGTGAACCAGCTACTAGTATTCTTGTTGCTTCTTTAGGGAGAGGAAGTAATGGGGTCTCTCCTTCTTTACCATTTTTTAGCAGAACAAGAGACTTTCTAACTGCCTCCCTTGCTAGATTTCTATGAGCCTGCAAAAGAAAACATAAGTCAAATCTGAAACTTAAAACTTTCAAGATTTCTGATTGTGTACATTCTATGAATGGGGTTCTGAGGGTTGAATGTACGCAACATTTTATTTCCCCAATACTAATAGAACACAGGGAACTTGTGAAAATTTCTTGTTTTACCTGGCTACCAAGCTCATGTACCAGGCTAAAATCAGACATAGGGTTTTCGAAGAGACCCATTGTGAACTTGACATGCAATATCCTCCTCACAGCATCATCAATACGTTCCATATGAATATAGTTGTTCTTTACCAGGTTAGTGAGAATGTCAATGAATTCAGTATAGTTGTGAGGAACCATGATCTGAAAATTTAATAAATTATCACATTTACAGTGATTAAAAAAAATTGTGAATTACAGCTTCAATGTTTATTTATTGCGAGTTATAGCCACCAAAGTATCAAATGCTATAGCATTCAGGCCAAATATTAAGTTTGCAATTCGCAAAAAGTGCAAACCTTTAAAGCTGTAATTTGCAAATTATACTAAAAAAAATAATGAAGTTTGCTAAACTAAAATGGTACTAACCATGTCTAATCCTGCTTGAATTCCAACCAAGACGGAGTCTGTATAGTTGGCGCCCCATGGATTAGTCATTCTATCAAGTCCCTCCCAATCCGAGATAACAATTCCCTGCTTATTCAAAACGATACTAATGAGAATGAAAATTGTTCAACTTTTGGAAAAAACGGATGTGCATCAGCTTTAGACCATGTTATCACCTTGAACCCGAGAGTGTTCTTGAGATAACCTGTGATTAAATCACGATTAGCATGCATCTTCTTCCCATTCAAGCTAGAATACGAGACCATAATTGTCGATACCCCTTTACTGATCGAGTCTAGATAGGCAGGCATGTGGATTTTGAACAATTCATCAGTATTTACGATTGTGTTGCTCTCGTCAATGCCTTTGGTTGTCCCTCCGTCACCCACAAAATGCTTTGCGCAAGCTACAACTTTATCCCTTTGAACACGTTAAATGAATTGACATCCAAAATTTGATGCTAAAATTCTGTTAAATGATGAAATACATCATAGAAATGGTACCTTCCACCAACATAAGGAATGCCATTTTGAGATCCAGTAGGGTCTGTTCCTTGCAAACCATAGATTATATCAGTCATTTCTCGAACAATTTCAGGATCCTCACTGTAACTCTCATAGCAACGGCCCCATCTTGGATCTCTACAAACCTAAAATTTACAACTATTTGTCAGACACATCAAAGTACATCTATGTGAGCATTTTGTACAAAGATGCTTACAGCAATGCAAGGAGCAAAGGCATATCTAATCCCTGTAGCTTTAACTTCCAGGGCAGTCGCGGCACCAATCCTTCGAATCAGGTCTTGATCTCTGCAACCAGATTAAGAAACAATAATGCCTAACAGTATCTCTTAAAGGAGTTGCACTAGTAAAGATTTATAGTTAAAAGAGATTGCAAGATTGCATACATATAATAGCAGGTAGTTCCAATAATTTTATGATTGTACTTGTCAATCAAGTATTTACTATTTTAATACATTTTAAGGTTGCTGCATACTAATTTTTTAACTTACCTTTTTGTTAGATGTAGGTCTTTTTAGCGGTATATCATCATCTGTATGATTATGACCTAACCCTAAAATATCCAAAAAGTTAGGACCTGACCGTTTTAACTCGTTTTCTTTTTTTGATCTACGCTTTAAGTCTACATCCTCATATTTAGTCATAACTTAGTATATTTCTAGTTAATTTTGTTTTTGTGCAATATTTATTAAAATTATCACTTTTTTAATAAAATTC
Source organism: Amaranthus tricolor (assembly GCF_026212465.1). NCBI lineage: Eukaryota > Viridiplantae > Streptophyta > Magnoliopsida > Caryophyllales > Amaranthaceae > Amaranthus > Amaranthus tricolor. The sequence continues at coordinate 22,213,743 of NC_080054.1, read as the reverse complement.
CTTAGTCAATTACATCGACTCGAACCAGACCAAAATCGGGAGAATGTACAATTTGATACCAACCCGACACAAAAATGAGTAATAGGAACTTACCTAGCGGCTCCAAGGCCAATGTTATGTGGGAAAACAGTAGCATTGTAGACATTGGCATGCCCATGAACAGCATCAATTCCATAAATCATGGGTATCCCCAAACGAGAAGCCAATGCACCTTCTTGAAAATCATTTATTACGTTTAGCCAATCTTCCGCTTTTGCTTTTGGAAATGGTGGACTATCTCCACCACTCAACACACTCCCTGCATTTTTATGAAATTTCAATTCATTTTTCTGCTCACAATCTTAATTTAGGAGTGGTTGAGAAATGAATATTTCTCGATTTTTTTATTGATTTTTGGTTGGTCTAAACATTTAAAAAAATATTTGCTAATGACTTTTAAACAACTATAGATAGCTTTTTAAGCAAAATCAAAAACATTTACTCAAAAATCTACTCTTTGTAGTTTGTGTTGATATATTAGCTTTTATTGTTACTGTATTGTAAAGAAAAACTTTTATCATGCTTTGTCCTTTTAGTCTTTTGTCATTTAGTATTCTTGCATCCTCTTATTGTATATAAGGATAGTATTGTACAGTTGTGAAGTAAGATACAATAACAAACCCAAAACAAAATGATTCTTTTTCTTTCTCCTAAACCCTTTGTTTCTCTCTCCTCTTATTTCATTCTTCTTGCTTAAGCTTCTGTGAAGCTCAAACAATACAATAATGGCGGTCTCTAACATGGTATCAGCCTTACTTCGATCCTAAACCTTCGATCTTGCAGTTTCTTTTACTGTTCTTTGCTTCCGCTATTTCCTACCTTTCTTTTTCTCTGATTTCTTCATTGTTCTTGAAAACCCTAAATATCCAACATCATTATGCCTACTGATTCTCAACTCGATCCTACGCAAAATCCTTCCAGTATCTACTATTTGCATCCCTCACATCATGCTGGCTCTAAACTTGTATCTATTCCGTTTGACGACACCGGTTACTCTGACTAGAAACGCTCGATGATCATTGGCCTTACTGCTAAAAACAAGATGTCCTTTGTTGATGGTTCCTTACCTCAGCCTTCTTCGACTTCTTCTGATTTTCAAGCCCGGACTCGTTGCAATAATATGGTAATAGGCTGGCTCATTGCTTCTGTGGATCGTTTAACGGCCAAGAGTGTTACGTATTGTAGTACTGCTCAAGAGATATTGTTGGATCTTGAAGATTGTTTTGGTCAAGCATCCATAGCGCGACTTTATTCTCTTCAAGAACAGCTTATAAACATGACTCAACAAAGTGATCAACACATTGTTGATTATTTCACCAAAATGAAGACTATTTGGGATGTGCTTGATCATTTGAGTCCTCTACCTTATTGTAAATACACCGGTTGTACTTGTGGCTTGACTAAGCAATTTCTTAAGTTGTAACAAGATCAACGGATGATGCACTTTCTTATGAAGGTTAATGACAATTTTCAACAAGTTAGAACCAATTTCTTATGATGGAACAACCTCCAACTATTTCTCAAGCATACCGTCTTCTCCTTCAAGAGCAACGTCACAAAGAACTTACACAATTATCCAACCCCTTACCTGATCTTATGGCTTTTGTTTCAGAGTGCAACTGTTCCTATCCGAAACATCCTGCTTCCTCTTCACAAAAACCTCATGAACGTCACAACGTTTCTAGTATTAAACGTCCCTCACGCTATTTTTGCGATCACTGCAAAATTAGTGGTCATTCTATCGAGCATTGTTTCAAGGTCCATGGCTATCCTTCTTCCACTAAGAATGGGAAACGCCTTGCTGCTCTTGTTCATACTAATCCTGATGACATTTCTCCTTCTATTAAGCACACTCCTAGTCAATTTAATACTCTTGTCTCTCTCCTATGCAAACACACAAAGTCTGATCATGATGACTGTGCGCCTGACTCCACCACCCTTGTTCACAATCATACTCTCGTAGGTATTTCTTGTCTTATCTCTAAACATGATTCATCTGCTTGGATTCTGAACAGTAGTGCTACCAACCATATGTGTCATTCTTTATCTTCTTTTGTTCATATCAATCAACTCACTGGTCAAAGCCATTTTGTTACTATTCCTAATGGCCGTAAGGTCCGTATGGATATGGTTGGTGATGTACAGCTTCTTGATAACATTCTCCTCAAAAATGTTCTTTATGTCACTGAATTTCAATTCAATCTTGTCTCTGTACAACGTTTATGTGCTACTAACATTCTTCTCAAGCCTCTGGTTCTTGGTAAGCTTTTTCATGGTCTTTATTGCACTACTCAACAGCCTTCTACTACAACTTCTTCTCATTCTCAAGCCACTTTGGCAACTCATGGCAATAAAACAGATTCCTCCATGCTATGGCACATGCGCCTAGGACACCTATCTTTACATACTTTACAATTACTTTGTCCTGATGTTGATACAAAACCATTAAAGAATCATGTCATTTGTACTATATGTCCACAAGCTAAACAACATAGGCTTCCCTTTTCCCATAGCTCTATCAAATTTGTTTCCCCTTTTCAGTATAGATGTATGGGGACCATACACTCAACATACATATAATTCATGTTCTTACTTTCGCACTATAGTTGATGATTTTACTCGTTGTACTTGGATATTTCTCATGAAAAACAAATCTTCTGTTTCCCATCTTACAAATTTTAAGACACAGAATTTCATAGCAAAGTTCAAATTGTTCGCTCTGACAATGCCAAAGAGCTTTGTGAAGGCTCTATGTTATGGCTATATCAATCTAAAGGAATTTTTCATCAAAAGAGTTGTAGCGACACCCCGCAACAAAACGGTGTTGACGAACGAAAGCATAGACATTTATTGGAGGTTGCTCGTGCTCTATTTTTTCAATCCAAAGTTCCCCTCAAATTTTGGGGTGAATGTGTGCTTTGTGCGTGCTCTCTTATCAATCGCATGCCTATATCTTGCCTCAATTTTGTTTCTCCTTACGAGAAATTATACGGTCATGCTCCTACTATTACTCATCTTCGCAATTTTGGTTGTCTTTGCTATATTTCTACACTTAAGCAAGGTCGTAAGAAATTTCAGCCTCGCTGATCCATGTGTTTTTTGGATACCAGTTTGCTCAAAAAGCCTACAAAGTGTATAACCTTATCAACCAAAAAATTATCATTTCACGTGATGTTATATTTCTTGAATTTAATTTCCCATTTCATGCTAACACATCTTTTACCAAAGATTTTCACAAGATATATTTACCCTCTTCCACTCCTTTGCCTTTTGTCTCATTCTATCCTACTCACCGTCCCATACTCTCTTCCTTATCACAAGAAAGCACTACCACTTCCCATGATAATAGTACCTCTTCCCAAGATGTTACTTTACTCCATGACAACTCATCTCCCATTACCCCACTCTCATCTAATAACTCACGGTCATTACCCACCAATTCTCCCTCTTCACTCTTGCCTATTAAGTCACATGATCATCCTTCTTTCGTTGTTGACTTATCCTCATACTTGGTATCACCTACTGCTCCTCCTCGTAATTCTCAAAGACAAACTAAACTCCCTACCCATCTTCAAGACTATGTTTGCAATAACACCATCACTCACTGGTGCAACCTTGTATCTAGTGACCAACTCCCTTTATCTCATGCTTCTTTTCTTGCTTCCAATTCCTCCTACAAAGAACCAAAATCCTATGCTGCTGCCATCAAGGACCCTCTTTGGGTTCAAGCTATGCAATCTGAATTAGAGGCTCTTGACAAAAACAACACTTAGGACATCGTTTCTTTGCCTCTTGGTAAGATGCCCATTGGTTGCAAATAGGTCTATAAGATCAAATTGAAATTGAATGGCTCTCTTAAGCGCTATAAAGCTCGTTTGGTAGCCAAGGGTTACACACAAGAATATGGTCTTGATTATCAGGAAACTTTCTCTCCCGTCGTCAAAATGACAACTATTCGTTGTCTTCTTGCACTCGCTGCTTCTAAGAAATGGTCTCTTTTTCAATTGGACATCAATAATGCGTTTCTTCATGGGTATTTACATAAGGATGTTTATATGAGTTTGCCTCCGGGTCTTTCCTATTCTTCTAATTCCGTCTGCAAATTAAAAAAATCCCTCTACGGTCTCAAATAGGCGTCTCGTCAGTGTTTTGCTAAGTTGAATTTTGAACTTCCAAAACAAGGTTTCACTCCGTCTCATTATGACTCTTCATTGTTTATCAAAAGGTCGGGTACTTCTGTTACTTTACGTTGACGATATTATACTAATTGGTGATAATTCTGCCATGATTTCTGATATAAAGCAGTACCTTCATAAAGGATTCACCATTAAAGATTTAGAACAATTACGGTTCTTCCTTGGTATTGAGGTGAATTATGTTCCTGATGGTATTATTATGTCTTAACACAAGTTCACTCAAGAGCTCTTACATGACAACATGACAATGGTTTCTCCAACTTCAAAACTGTGGTGACTCCTTTACCTCTTAATCTCAAACTGCAAAAAGCAACTCCCCACTATTTTCCATGCCTCAATTGTACCGTAGTCTTGTTGGCAAACTCGGCTTCCCCACTCATACTCGTCCCGATCTTACCTATACCGTTCAGACACTGAGCCAATACATGCAATCTCCTACTAAAGATCATTTTCAGGCTCTCCAGCACACTCTCAATTATGTCTATAGTACTGCCGGCCAAGGCATTCTGCTTTGTGCTTCTGACCACTTATCATTACAAGCTTTTTCTGATACGGATTGGGGTTCCTGCATTGATGCCCGTCGTTCCGTTACTGGTTATTTGCTTTTATTTGGACAATCTCCCATTAGCTGGAAATCGAAGAAGTACACTACTGTCTCAAAATCATAATCTGAGGCCGAGTATCATGCAATGACTTCTGCAGCCTCTGAAATAACTTGGATAGTCCGTCTCCTTGAAGAGTTAGGTGTGACCAATCTCAAGCCTGTCACTCTCCATTGTGACTATCAATGCGCTCTGAGTATTGCCCACAATCCCGAGCTCCATGATCGCACCAAACATATAGAAATAGACTGTCATTTCACGCGTGAGAAGGACATGGAAGGTCTCCTCCAACTGACTTATTTGCCTACTTCCAATCAAGTGGCCGATGTGTTTACAAAAATACTTCCTTCCTCACAGTTTAAGCATCTTCTTTCCAAGCTTGGAATGCATTCTCCACCCCAAGCTTGAGGGGGGTGTTGATATATTAGGTTTTATTGTTACTGTATTGTAAAGAAAAACCTTTATCATGCTTTGTCCTTTTAGTCTTTTGTCATTTAGTATTCTTGCATCCTCTTATTGTATATAAGGATAGTACTGTACAGTTGTGAAGATAAGATGCAATAACAAATCCAAAACAGAATGATTATTTTCTTTCTCCTAAACCCTTCGTTTCTCTCTCCTCTTATTGTATTCTTCTTGCTTAAGCTTCAGTGAAGCTCGAACAATACAATAATGGCGTCTCTAACAGTTTTATTTTTGATTTTTAGCTTTAAGTTACTTTTTTTATTAAATAGCCAATAGCTAACGAAAAATCTTTTACCAAATATCTCCATGACAAGTGACTTAAACAACTAATTTGTTGGCTAATATTTTTTACCATTCAAATCAACCAACACCCAACCAAGTGCAATTCGACAAACAAACCCTTAGAATTTCAAGCTAAACATTATTTCAGACAAAAAATCTCAAATTTAAAATTAGGCCTAATCCTATAATTGGGTATAAATTATTTCACATTTAAAACCAAAAAAACCCAACTTCAATCAAAAGAAAACTTTTTTTGTCCCACGAAAATGTTACAATAAGTGGCACCTTAGTGCACGGAGTTATCATTCAAAATTTGAAAATATTTAGGGATTGATTCTTTTTGAATTTTAATAAAAACTAAAAATTATTGAGCAGGTAAAATTCATCACTTATTTACTTTTAAAATATGTAAAATTTTCATATCACACTGATCTAAATGAATTGAGTATACCATATAGTTAACACCTTACTCTAAATTTTAAAGTTCAAATTATAAATGCTACTTTATATTATGCGATTTTAGTTTTATGTTCGTAACATATATAAACCTAGTGGAAATCTAATCCACAAAATATATTTTAAGCTAGCCTCCAAACTAAGGATGAGCAGGGCTTAGCCACATGAAAATTAAAGTTATTATAAATGTTATTTCACCTTTACAACAAAAAGATCTGAGTAAATGCTTAAATTAAAAATTTAAAATACAGGGAGAAATTATCTTTTTGGTAAAACGTTTAAAATTAGAAGTTTATATATTAATAATTTATGTTATTAGGCTATGTAATTCACATATGAGACACCTGTTTTGTGATAAGACCATTTCATAATGAAATTTGTATAAAAAAAATAGTCTCTTGAGAGACCGTCTATTTAAGAAACGTATCTCAAGCCCAGATCATTAAAGATTAATATCTATTTACTGTATTCTTAATGCCTACTTGAGTTAAAAAAACAATTTGTGTTAAAAAAAATGTTACCTATGGAGTAAGTCTTGATGACATCAAAGGAGGCCACAGCCCGGTCAATTTGAGTCATCTGGCCAATCTTTTCATCCAAAGTCATTCTGCTAAGAAGATCTTCAACTCTAACTTCAACTGCTTGATTCTCATCTCTGTATTTCATATATACATCCGCCATTTCAATTGAATTTCCTCTCCAATCATAGCTTGAAACCAACACTAAATTGATCAAACACCAACCCAAAATTATCTTGTAATGATTCATTACTGCTTAATGGCTAATGCTGATGTTTCTTCAAATAAAACCACAGTTTCTGATCTGGGCTTCTTAGTAATTGAATCTTGATGAATTAATTTCTGAAACAATTCAATAATATTTCTCATTAATAATGTATCAACGAAAAATGATAAATGGTTATGGGCTCATGGGGACAATGTCAAGCAACCAACTCAACCAAAAGTTTAAGCTGATGGTTGAGGTATATTATATACTCTAATATGTCCTCTCACACGAGAGCCCATTAGGCTAAAAGTGTGGATATACATAGGCGCTAAATATTTCACTTTAATGAAGTGTGGTTGAGATTCGAACCTGTGACCTCTTATCACCCAGGCTTCTGATACCATGTCAAGAAACCAACTCAACCACAACTTTAAGCTAATAATTTAAGGCTCCACCGATATGAGATTATACTTAGAATATTTAGTATTTACTCAAAATAGAAGACTCCAACTGCTATGAAAATGAAGATAATGCCAGCACAATTATTATTCGTGCTGATTAATTTAGTCATGCTTCATGACTCACGTGAAGTTATTTAATGAGTTAGGTCCGATTGAGACCATAATTAATTCATTCCAATCATTAAATAAATTTATGCTAAATTAAATTGAATTGACATATTAATCAATCTAGGAATTAATTAGTACATTTAATTTGGATAGTCATTACTTCCTATGTTTCTTAAAGTTTTTCTAATTTGTTATTTTAGATCGTTTTATTTGTTGTTTCTCTAGGTAATCATTCTATTTATATTATAAATTTTGAACATAATTAACCTTTTTTATTTTCATTTTAAAATTTTACCCTCTCCGTTCTTTTTTGATTTTTCATATTACTATATTGGGTAGTTTCAAAAGTTCTTCCACTTTAGAATACTTTCTATTTTTAGAAAGTTTTTATCCCACTTTTACCCCTTAAAACCCCCCTTTTCTTTTTATGTACCACTTTTCTTTTATTTATAATTATTTTCTCTCTCATACTTTTAATATAATCAATAATTCACACTACTATTTTATTAAAATAATACCCACTACAACCTTATACTTTCAATACAATCATTACTTCACACTACTATTTAATTAAAATAAAACTCACTACAACCTAAAAATTCTATCTTCCTTAATATGTATGAAAAACCCAAAGTGGAAGATCAAAAAAGAACGAAGGGAGTATTAATGTTTACTGTCTCTCATACTTTTCACTTACTTCATTTAATTTATTAATAATTTTGATCCTATATTTTTTCCACTAATTTTATTCAAATATTATTTTAATGGTTATGGTCTCCATTTTTATCATGAAAATTATTATTTAACAAAATAATTTATTTACATCTAAAATATTCTATTTTTATTATTCCCGTGAACATATCTTGTGGAAACAACTATAAGAAACAAAGGGAGTATAATTCAACAACATATTATTTAACATTTTATTTTTTTATATTTTCATATTATTAATTTTAGTAAGTTTTAATTATTTACATATAAAGATAATAAAGATTTTTATAGTGACTTTATTGTCTTATGATATAAAATATCAATTTAATATTACACAAAAGCTATGCAATTGGTTTTGAATAATTGATTTTCTTGAAAATAAAGCAGTAAGATAGAAGAAAGTCAAAATTCCATGTTAAAGATTAAAATAATATTAAATAGATAGCTTAGTGTAATAAGCTTTGAAATAAAATTGTGGAAAATATTACCGTGAATATAACTTTTTGTTAAATTTCCTACAATATTAACTTTTAATTAACCATGAATAATACCAATTTAGGGATCTTTTTTCTTAAAACAATATGAACTTTAGTTTATTAACTAATTTACCAATTTTTTTGTCATATAATCTCCTATAGTTTGATTTTTAACATATTAGAGATATTTTAGAGAAATGCCCTTAAATTTGTATTATTCATGTTTAATCAAAAGTTGGTATAATTATAGGGAAATAAGTAAAAGTTGTATTATTCTTGGTAATTTTTTATAAAATTAACAGAGCTGATAACTTAATAAAATCATCATCATCATAATTTATAAAACAATAGTTATATTACATTATGTATACTAGGTGTTGATTTTGATTTTCCTATAATTTAGTTTTGGCTTTGGTTTTATGTTCTGACACCGAATCTCGTTTTTTAATTTATTTTTTAAAAATTTTATCTATATTTTTCTATCTTATTTATTTTGCAGTTTTTACTATATTAATCTGTTCTACTCATATTACATCATTTTTATTTTTAGACAATGATTCATCGCTTTCTTTTAATCTCATCTATACATTTTTACTTTTTTTTAATTTCATCTACATAGTTTATTTTATCTCTTTATTTATTAGCAATATTTATTTTTTTACTTAAAAATACCCTTTTTCTATCTAATGCAAATCTATCCGGACAAAGAAATATATCTTATTCTCTCACTAACGATTAAATAATGTAAAATTTATTATTATAATAAAAGTAAAAAGATAGAATAAAAAAATCTAAGGTCTTCTCCATAAATGGAATAGTAGGGATAAAGAAAAGAAAAGTAAAGAAAAATAATTTAATTGTCATTCTTAATTATCAAACCCATAATTGAACCCAAAAGTAAACAGTAAAATATTTCTTGTCTTTTAATAAGTTGATAGATGACCATTAAAAATAGAGAGAAAAGACGTTTAGAAACACCTACCACCTGATTTTGGCTTTCTTTAACATGCACGGGTTATGTTATTGCCTTGTTCGCTACACTCCACACCAACTTACTTTTGGTTATTAGTAATCGGGGTTGTTAACCGGTTGATTTATCCAAAAAGCTAAAAAGTTGATTTTTTGTTTGCTTTTAAGTTAACTAAATGAGTAATATATTTAAAAAAATATTTGTTAAAATTAGGTTTTAGTTGTTGGTTGTTTATTAAAAAAAAAAATAAGTCAACAAATTAAAAGTCAATAAAACAAAGCCAACCATATAGCTTATTTGATTTGTAAAATTGATCAGTTTTTCAGCCGAATGAAAAATAATCTACCAAACATGTTTTTATGTTAAAATCATTTATAAATCAAGCACCACATATATCTTTGGGTTATGACAAAAGTGAAAAATTAATTCTAAAAGCCATTAATTTAGCTTTTCAGCTGAATTAAAAATAATCTATTAAACATATTTTATGTTAAAGTCATTTACATATTAAACACCTCATATCTCTTTGGGTTATGAAAAGAGGGAAAAACTAATTTTAAAAGTCATGTATTCAGCTTTTCAACTGAATGAAAAATAATCTACTTAACATATTTTTATGTTATAGTCACTTATATATCAAACTCCCATATATCTTTGGGTTATGGAAAGATAGAGAAAAATTAATTATAAAAGCCATTTACTACATGATTTGTATTTGGGGTAGATTAGATTCAGATGATTAATATTTTCTATACATAATAAAAATTAAAGTTCAATTATAAAAGTAAAAGGAAAAACTTTTAGCTACTAAACTGACCTAAGAAGATTCTTCTTTTACTTTTACTAAGAAATATTCACGCATTTTTACTTTTTTATAATATATGTGAGTTTTTCTATTTTTAAAACTTTAAACTTTGGAGTAACCTTTTAAATAATTAAACTCTTTTCTTTTTGTAGTGCATTTTTTTAATTTAATATAATATTTTTTTTTCATTTTGAACTTTTAAAGGAGCTTAGATTGTCAACAAAAATCACTATAAAATTCCTCGCATATACATATTAGATTCAAATAACTTGATTTCTTTCTCTGCCTCGCTTCTTCTAAAGGCTAATTGGTGCACTAATCTTGTTCATCAAAGCTTTTCTAATTTCACAAGAGCATTTAAGATAGAAGTATAAATGAAAAATATTGCAATTACAATGAGAAATAAATAAAATTCAAACTCATGTATTTTCATATGTTGACTTCTTCTATAATATGTAAATAAATTAATTCAATCAAAATACTTAAACTTGATAGTTATAGCCCTATATGAAAGACATAAAATGAAAAAGCAAAGAAAAAATAATAAACAAAGAATAACTAAGAGTATTATATTTGAAGTTTGTTATTATTAATTTGTTTCCAATTTATTCCTAATTAATGGTTATTACGATGAGAAAAATTAACTTCATTAATTATTGATTGTTTTGGAGAGAATTTGCTATAAAGCAATTATCCTACTTCAATGAAATAAATGATCAATGAATAGAGATTTCAAGCAAAATAAGACAAATAAATATTTATGGGGATTTTATTCAGTTGATCATGTTATACGCTTTTTAAACCGCTCCATTATAGATATTGAAAACATTTATGTGGACACTTACTTGCAATATTAAATCATTAAAGAAAGAACTTACCTTGCTCAAAATGAATGTACGTAATAATGACCTAAAGTGTGTGAATTTGTTGGATATGCTGCAAGATGGATCTTATGCTTTAGAAATCATAAAAATCGAATAAAATTTAATTCAAATAAAGTAAAAATATATTATATATTTCATTCTAATTAGCCCTATTTATAATAATTATTATTATGTATTATTCTTGCATAAATGGGAGGATTTTGGTGTATTACAAATATGATCACACTTTTCCACGATGGGTAGGAAGGTGTAGAAAAGTGCAAACAACGACCTCCGACGTGTAGTTTTAATCTTTTGCAAATCTTGTAGATAACGTGTTATATTCAATTTTTGTTTCATCACGCACGGTATGTTTATACACACATTATAATTTCATACTCTTCTTCTGTCTAATCTCCAAAACATTTTATAATTAAATTATTTAGTCAAGAAAAGTATGAGGAAAATTTTATTGTTGCTTTTAATTTTAGTACATACTATTAGATTATAATGCTTTGAAAACCGCTAATAAATAATACCGAATAGTAATATTTTTTAAAAGTCGTGCTTTAGCCTCAATAAAGAACTGAAAACTACTTATATTGATGTATCGAACATACCATTTGTCTCTTAAGTTTGCTTGTTTTAATCTAATGTTTCGATATTTTTATTCTTAATCCTAGAGACTTTTTCTTATCGTATTTATAAAACTGTTCTCTTTCTTTATTTCATTTACATTTTTTTTGGGAAAATCCACGTGGTAACCCTGAGGTTTTATATTTTCCACGTGGCAACCAAAACTTGTAAAAAATTCACGTGATAAACCTCAGGTTTACCAAATTGTTCCAACATGACCTTTTTGCACATAAAACGTTAACAAACATTAATTTCGAAGCTTTAAGGCTGTTGTAAGCCTATTTATGTGACTCACCATTTCAAATGTCATCTGTTTCAATATTTTCTCCCAAAACATAAACCCTAATTTTACCATCTTTCATCCAAATCATATTTTTTCCAAAATTCAAAGATAATAGAGTTATGATTTATGTTTTGGGGGAAAATGTTAAAACTAATGGCATTTGAAATGGTGAGTCACATAAATAGAAGTACAACAACCTTAAAGCTTCGAAATTAACATTTCCTAACATTTTATGTGCAAAAAGAACACAGTGGAACAATTTCGTAAACCTCAAGGTTAATTTTTTTAAAATTTTGATTACCACGTGGAAAATACTAAACCTTAGGGTTACCATGTGAAATTTTCCCATTTTTTAATTCATTTTTATATCTTTTAGAAATTATTTAATATTTGACTGCATAATCAAGAGACCGATTGTAGGAAAATAGGGTGTAAAATAAAATAAAGGTATTAATTCAGAATATTATATTTTAGGAAGTTAAAATCTTTTTCAATATTTAGAATATTAAGGTTATTTTATTTTTTATTATTTTATTTAGGTTAATATTTTGTTTCTTTGTTTTAGTATTAATCTCTTGTATAACAAAGGTGTTCCTCTTATTAATATCTTAATACAAACTAAGTATTTAAAATTCAAATCAGTCTTATTCTCGCATTATGATTTTCTACACCAATATCAATTAAAAATCCATTAGAATAAATTCATTGAAAAGAATGACGGTTGATAAAACTCGATTCTCATAAGAAAAATGCTATTCGGTTTCATTGTTGTGAATCATCTCTTATTCTTTTAATATGAAATTTCAGGGTAAAAAGTCTTGTAATATGTTCTGGAAACAGGTGAAGCTCTGACTATTCACAATTTGTGCTCTCAAATTTGGAGAAACTCAAATCTTGTACTCAATGCCTTGTGCAGCGGCAAGGTGGTTAGACTTCATCTAAAGAGTTTTACTGTAGAAATACAACCGGATGCAAAGTCAAAAATTTTTTAAAGACAAAAGTATCTTCTGATTATTCATTACAAGAGGTATTCAATGTGCCGGGCCGGGCCGGGTCAAAATTTAAATGGGTTGGGGCGGGTCATGTCAAATGATAAACAGGCATGGGTGGGTTAAAGTCCATTTAAATTCGACCACTTTGACCCGTTTTTTAAAAGTTCATAAAACAACTTTTTTATTACAACTGGTCTTGGATGCGACGGCCTCATAATAAGACCGTCAATTTAGGCCGGCCCAATTCGCGCGTGTATGAACCTCACAAGCTTTCTCTCGTTTTTCCCAGAAATTCTCTCGTTTTTTCCATTTTCTGGGCATTTTCAATTTTAATCTTAAAGGTATCAAATTTTGACCTTAAAGGTATCAATTTCAATAAAAGTAAACTTTAAACAGAACAATTAAAATAAAAGATTTTATTTTCACCTATTTGTGATCAATTTTGACGTTAAACTGATCAATTTCTACCTATATATGGTTTTGTTCCACAATTTGAGAACGAATTTAATAAAATGGTATTATTTTATCATTCTATGGATGAATTTTAAACAACAAATAAATGGTCAATAACACTATCTATAATAGTGTTAAAAATATTGTACAATACAAGTACTTTTATTCAATGTAACATGATGGTTCTAATGGAACATAAGAGTACTTGTACTCTTTAATCATTGATCAATAATAGTGATATTACTCTTTCTTCGACACGTTTATATATATTTGTAAATAGCTCAAATTAAATATGTTAATAGTTAAATAATGACACATAAATTGACAATTAATATTTTATGATCTAACTCAATTTTGAACATATAAGCTTTAATTATCGTTTTCAAAATAAGTATTTCAAAGTGTATAAAGATATCGTATATGTTTTAGTTTAAATTGAATATGTTAATAGTTAAATTGTGACATATAATTTGATAATGATGTTTTATAATCTAACTCAATTTTAAACTTCTAATCTTTAATTATCGTTTTAAAAATAAGTATTCAAATTGTATAGATATATTGTATAGCATTTAGTTTAAATTTAATGTGTTAATAGTTTTAACACTATTATTGATAGTTTTATTGATCATATACTTGTTGTTTGAAATTCATCCATAGAATGATAGAATAATACCATTTTATATAACTTATTCTAAAAATTGTGAAATAGAACCATAATTAGGTAAAAATTAATCTGTTTAACGTCAAAATTGATCACTTATAGGTTCAAATTTAAATTTTTTACTTTAATTGATATGTTTAAGTATTACATTACATTGAAATTGATACCTTTAAGGTCAACATTAATACATTTTAAAGTCAAAATTGATAAATGCTCAGAAAATGGAAAAAGAACAAAGAAAAAAGGGTGAAGTTGTTACACGCGCGAATTGGGCCGGCCCACTCTTAGGTTTCAATTTGAGACGGTCTCGGCCGAGTTTTGGTGTTTTTATTATACTTTTTGATCCGTTGGGTCAACCCACCTATGTATATAATAATATATATAATAATATTATATAAAAATATTTTTTTTATATATATATGGAAGATCGTATAAGAAAACTCCTTCAAATAAGAAGGATAAAAGAGATTTTTTTGACACTAAAATAAAAAAATTATTGTCTTAAATTAAGAAATTTTTCGGAAATACTCTTTTTTATGATGCAGAGTAATTTGAAGATCTACAATGCAGATTTCGACTTCAGCTTCCGATTTCAGCAATGCTCTGCAATGCAGGTTTCCATTGCCCACCGAATCTGTGATTCCTGCCTACGCTTCTGATATCAGCACTTCTACTGATCCTACTCCTTGCTCCTTCTTGCTCTGCCGGCTCGTACTGAAAGAATCGTAAAATGTGTGTAAGTGTAATACGTTGAATTAAAAAGAATTGAAGAATAGTGATTTGAATAGTTACCAATGAGGATTTGAGTTTATATCTTTCCGCTTCAGATTTCAAAACACCACTTTCCTCGAGTAATTTCCCTAATTTCGCCGATTCTTTCGATGCACACTCTTTTATAACATCTGTATGTCCGGTCAAAATTGCAATTAATGCATGAAGTTGAGCAATGAAATGTAGGATTAAGTATAATTGGGTCATAAAATTAATACCTTCAAAAGAAATGAGACGATAAACACGACCAAAATGCAAGATATCAGTAGGCCTGAGAAGTTTAAATTGATGGTTCACAGTTGATGATTCAGTACCTTTCAATGAATTAACCACAAGCGCAACGTAGTAGCCAGGGTTCGAACTCATGACCTCATTGGCGGTGATTTCCCTAAATATTCTCTCTACTTTGCCATTTCCTGGATGTTGTACCTCCGCTGTCGCCATCTCTGCCGTCTGACAATTCCCCATCTTCCTTTTTGTTGGGCGATTTTGTTAACGCAAGAGCTAGAATTAGGTTATTAGTATAAGAGAAACAACAATTTAACTAAGGCAGCTCATGAATCGAGTCTTGTCTTAGTTGAAGTACAATTATATTTTTTAGAAAAGCTCTTAGGTTTGATTTTCTCCTAAATTTTTTCCTACCTTCAGTTTATCTTTAATCAAAATAAAAATTAAGGGAGTCTTCAATCACTGCCGAAAAAGAGAAAAAAAACATAAATTATCAGAAAGCTATTATTAGACAGAAAAACTAGACTTGTGTATTTGCGTTTACACTTTTATGGGGAATTTTGGACGTAGAATGTTTAGGATAGAGCTATTGAACAACTCTATAACAAAGTCTTTGTTGGGATGGTGCGGAGGATTAATCAAAACCAAGGATAACTTGAGGAACAATAAATAATCTGTATGTAAAACTCAAATCAGATTGTTAAGATATTTGTATATAATTAAAAATCGAAATTAACCTAATATGAGGTATTATATATTGAAAATTCGCCTAAACACCCGAAAGAACACTTCCTCTAGTTTGGAGTTTGGACCATCATGCATACTTGTAGCATTATATAGATGTCTCATTTGTATAGTGTGTTGTGAGTTGGGATGGGCTTGAGAAGTAATTTATTAGGGCCAAGGTGGGAAGGAAGAAGTGCAAGTGATGAAGTGATGGGAGAGGTGTATAGAGTTAGTGAAACACTTGACATAATTAATAGAGGAGGGGGATTTGGTCATTGGTGAATGGTGATTGTTAAATAAGTAAATATAATATGATTATATTTATTCATTCCTAAATCATAGTCTTTTGATGATAGCCTTTTGATAGAATATAGTATATTATTGATTACTGGTCTACAGCCGACAATCATGCTTAAGGATTGTCTTGCTTCTAAACTCGTTCATGATATCAATTGCTTAGGGTTCTTCTTCCGCATACGCCCTAAATTCCAACCCTCTCTTCTTCAATTTTTCTTCTGTCTCGCTGTCATTATCATAATGTCAGACAAATCTTTTCATCCGGCTTTGGCCGTCTCTAATATCAAAAACCATAATATTCCCATCACTCTTGAGATGGAAAACGTTCAGTACTCCATTACCAAATTAGTTGCCTAATTAGTTAGTTGGTGGCTTATTACCTCGGATCTATCATTTCCACCAAGTATCCACTATCCAAAATTTAAAGTTCCACATTTCTTGCATCCAACATACGAGGTGATCATTTTTAATACTCCATCCCGTTTTTTAAGGGGTTCAAGACATACTTGATGATCCGATATTTATCCGATTTTATAATCGAATTTGATTTGACCCGACTTAAAAATAAATCTATAATTATGTAAAAATCAATATGTACATAAGACTCGATTTTGAACCAACTCGAAATACCTGCCCGAAATCAACCCGATGACTCGAATAAACACCTCTAATTTTTTCTGAATTTTTGTAGGAGGATTTTATGAGTTTTAATCAGATTTTAAAACGTATCTTGAAAAATTATATAAAAAAAAAAACATATAGGATAAAAAAGTATATATTAGACCTGATCAAACAACGGGCCGGGTCGGGTTCGAGCCGGGCCGAGTGTAAAAAAGCAGCCCATTGTTGCGGGCTAGGCCAAATCGCGAGCCAAAAACTTCCTGCCCAAACCCGTACTATGCGGGCTTGCGGACTTATATTTTATATTATTTATACATAATTAAAAAACACAAATTACAAATAATTGAAATACACAAATACAATTGTTACATATTAAAAAATAAAGGGAGTCAATCTTATTTTTTATTTGATTTATAAATCTTAATACTTTTTCTTTTTTATGAGTTTGCTACCTACAACGACTTAATTTGATTATCACTTATTCTCTTGTAATATGTTAGTATTGTAACTTTTTAGGATAAAAAATGTATATCATGAACAAAATGAATTTGGATATTTCTTCTAATTTTTAATAGTTGCAACGCTTCTATTTTCATGCTATTCAATGTGCAATTTTAATCTTTAATATCCTTAATTTATAAAAAGTTTTTATAATGAAGATATATAATAAGATGAATCAAACAAGATCATTTGAATATGTTTTACATTAAACATAGAGAAACATATGTTAAATAAGATTAAATAAGATATACAATAGTGACTGTAGCAATTATTATAGATCGGAGGTAATATATTATCGAATCTCACATGGCCCTTTCCTCCCCTCCGCCTATCCGATAATCCAAGCAACTCCATAAAAATTATTTAAGATCCGTACTAGTTTCAGAGCTGATCAATTCATATCCTTCTCCTTGGAGTAATTTCTAACAGGTGAAAACTGTATAACAAATTTAGTGCCAAATGGTTACCAATGTCTACACCAAAACTCAGGCATTGAAATACCAATTAATACAAGGTAGTAGGAAAGCGCCTCAATTTGCGAATACTTGAGTGGATACTCGACGTCGGTTTTTAATGAAATTTTACCAATCTACCAATGTTGTTGCTCTATCCGGCCACCTGCAAGCTGCAATATTTTAGCTACCAAAATGCGTTTAACAAAACATTTCAACAACTTTGAGACCACAAAATGCAACATACTACTTGTAATTATAGCATACTTATTACTAAAGGTGTTTAATGGGCCGGGACGGGCTTAAGAAAATATGGGTCGAATTGGATAAGGGCTCTTTAAACTTATATGGGCTTTAAATGGGCCGGGCTTTGAGAGTCCGACCCAGCCCAACCCCGCCCATTTTTATTACTAAAAATTATTTTAATCCTCATTTTTTAATTTATAATAATTAAATTGAAAAAAAATATTTATAATCCCATTGACGTTGTCATTTATAATATTTAAATTATATATTAATTATGTTATTTACAAAGGCCCGTTTACGACCCTTATTGAGCCCTTTTATAGCCCACTTCTTTTAATTATAGTAAAGTCCGTTTACAGCCCGGCCCTTACGAAGCCCTTCTAAATAAGGGGCCAGATAAGGGCTCAAAATGGAGGCTCGACCCATTGAACACCCTACTCATTACTAATAATAAAGAAAAATAACTTAGAATAATTTAACGTATTACTGATTAACGAAATAAAGTGTGTAAGGTGAGTACATTTCAAATATTCGTCATTTCATGCTCAATTATCGAATTAAAGAGTGTAATGTGGCCTTAACAACTTGAAGTTTCATATGCTATTTGAAACACCCAAAAATCGTTTGCATATCGGGAGATATTAGCTTTTCAAATTAACCTTGCATTTCACACAATGGACATATATTTCAAATTAACTCCTAAAAACTTACTCAAAAGATTTTATAACTTGATTGCTTCTAGAATACACTACAACCATGCCCAAAGACGCTTCTCTTCGAAGTACAAATTGGACCAAACCATACAAAAACTATAGCGATAAGATTACTAAGTTTTGTCTTAATTCCCAATTTCATCTCATTCTTGAATTTTTTTAGGTGTGATGAATTCAAGTTGTCTTTGAGACTCAAGGAGCTGAGCAAATTCTCCCATAAGATCCCAGAATTTTAAGAATTTTAGGGTTCCTTGGTCTATTTGATGGTCTTTTATGGTATTTCCACCTCTTTTGGGAGGGTCTACGAGGGAATGGATATTTTGGATCATAAGTGAGAATATGGTTCTCACTAGCCATTGCGGAGGATTCATAATATTATGGAACTAAAAAGAAATCCAGACCGTTCTTTAAATGCCAATTTTTGTGTGATTGAGGGTAGATGTCCAATTACCTGCTAGATTGGACCTACCAATTGGGTCAAACCCAATAGTAATATGTAGGGATGGGCATGGGTCGGATTTGAATCAGTCTAGCTAGATCTAGATTATGACCCAAATTTTTTTATTGGACCCATATCCACACTCAGATTTATAGGGTCTAAAAAGTTTGGACTCGGACCGAGTCCCTTAGGGTATGGCGGGTCTAGGGTCTGGATTAGGGTCCAAAACAATTTTTTTTCCTGATTTTTTTTAAAAAATATATATTATTCAATTTTCAACCATTCGTATAAAATTATGTAAACATTTTCAACTAACAAGGATCTTGTAAAACTTTATACTAATTGAACGAATAAATACATGAAGCTTTTTAACATAAAGCTCTTATAATAAAATTTTTATGAAGTCTTTTAACTTTAAAAGTATAGATATTACGACCATATTTTAAATTACATGAACCGAAAAAGTCTAAAATCGCTTAAGGTTCAGAAATATAACGAAATTTCAAATCAAACAATTAAATTCACATGATAACTAATATATTATTAAAAAGAAAAGATATAAATGGGTCTATGGGTCTTAATCGTGTGGACTCGGACCTGAACCCTAAGATCATGGACCCAGATCGGACTCGAATCCATAAAGTCCAAAAATAGATGGATCCAGAGCCTTAAAATTAGAGTCGAATCGGGTCTAGATCCTTAGGGTCCAAGACCCACGTCCATCCCCATCTATCATACGTTGATATGTGTTTGAGAGGTCTTTAGATGACCCATTAGTCCACAATGATAAATACAAATTTGCTGATGATGTACGAATCCAAAAAACAAATCTAGCTTGGTGGAAGATTTAGGAAATGCCCTTCAATATATAAGTTAGTTAATTCTACAAATTAAAGGAGATGAATTCACACCTAGATGCAATGGACCTAAGTGAGTAGAGAGTACATTTGGAAATGTGAGGTCCTTTATGGTTTAATAATTTTATAAGAAAGTATACAACATTTTCTACTATTTAGGAGGTTTTTTTTTTTTTTTGTCCATTTATAAATTGGGCTAATTTGATTTATTAAGCCTGTTAGAGACTTGGAACCAAACGATACAATTACGTTTTCAGATTAAATGGTTTTCAAGTAAGAACAACTTTGATTTTTATTCATTTTTTTCAGTTCAACTATAGGTTGAAATTTTTTGGATTCGAACGGTTAGGTTAAATCATGTTGAATTTTGTTGAGATTTGATTTAAAATTAAAATTGTTATTATTTAGGAGTTAGTTATTTTAGTTTAGTTGCTAGAAATATGGTAATGATTTGGGATTATGTTGACCCACTAAATTAGTTGTTAGAGATAATATGGGAGTTAATGGAATTATGTTCACCTATTTTTTCTAAAATTAATCTTACACTAATTCTTAAATGAGAGATCTCATAGTGAGATCCGCTCTATGATTGATCCAATATACATTTTTTGTCTTAAAGTGCTCACTTATAACATTAAAGTGATTATTTATAATTTTAAAATAATTAATTTTTATAGTTTTAGAGTGATTAACTTATAACCTTAAAATCATTTACAATTTTAAACTAATTAATTAAAGTAATGGGCTAATTATATGAGCCCGTCATGGTGAGACGGTCTCATACAAGACCGGCTGTTAATCTTATATAATTAAGGTAGTTTTTTACGACTTCATAAGCCTATAAATAGACTAATTTTCTAATTAATGAATGTAATAGTTTTAAGCAATGTAATAATTTTACATTTATCACTCTACTATACATACTTTTATTTTAATAGATTTGAACACCACAGTTTCTTACTTCCTTTGTTTCTTTTTGTTCTTCCCATTTACTTTTTGCACAGTTTACAATGCAAATTTTAAATCTTAATATCTCTAAATACACATAATAAAAAATTATAAAAGATACATAATAAAAAAAGTATACATTAAGACGAATCTAACGAGATCTCACATATATTTTATTATCTAAATATGTGCAAAAACATTATTTAAATTTCTCTCTCTTTAAGGTGAAATATTTTAAATGGGAAGAACATTAGAGAACGGAGAGAATAAATCAATGCAAAAATTGTAAATACATACACTTAATTTATTAAGTTTATTTTAACATGTTTCATATACAATTATTTGTTTTTTTTAATTGATACACTTTAAGTTTTCACGCTATCAAATGCACTGATATAATACTGAATATCTTTAAACATGCAATTAAAACATTAAAAAATCTAACACAAATCAAACAATATCTCAATTGTATTTTCTAACGTGCACCTTCTAGAAAATTTATAAAATTAATTAATTAATAAATGTTATTTACTATTCTAAGTGTAAGTGTAACTATTAAATAAACATGAAGGATAGTATAGCGCTTAGAATAGTTCACATTTTACATCTACAAACACCAAATAAACTATTTTTGAATTAAAAAGTTTATGTGTACAATGATAATCTAAGAATGTATAACATACATGAATTAAGCTTTCTTATTGGACCCAAAATAACCACAATGTTAGTTATTTTCTTGAATTAATTACAAATTGTTATAACTTAATTGATGAATAACAGTTTT
The DNA here is from genome assembly GCF_026212465.1 of Amaranthus tricolor. Taxonomy (NCBI): domain Eukaryota; kingdom Viridiplantae; phylum Streptophyta; class Magnoliopsida; order Caryophyllales; family Amaranthaceae; genus Amaranthus; species Amaranthus tricolor. The sequence continues at coordinate 22,191,972 of NC_080054.1, read as the reverse complement.
TACTACTACAAGTAGAGGATCGAATTTTTATGAATTGGAGTAAATATTATTTTCTTAATAAGTTTGATTTTCATTTAGTCCTCTCTTTCTCTAGGGCTAATGAATCGATAGATTGATCAAATTCCTCATTAATTGATCATGGACATTATTAAAAGTTGTCACCATTTTCATTGTATAGCCACCCTTATATATTGAATTTACAATATTGCTCTTGGTGAAATTTAAGAACTTCATCTCTCAAACTTATCTGTAAAAAGACTTTTTGAACTAAAATTCATCATTGAAACACTATGGTAAATGAAAATGATCACCAAAATGATTCAGTATGTATTGATAACGTTTTTTAATTAAAAAAAATTGTTTGGGCTGAAATTTGATACATTTTCACTATTTTGGTCATGAATCTTGATACGAAAATCATATTAATGAAATTTTAGGCGGAATTAGAAACAAGACTTCAAGATCTTTCCAATGATATATTATATGCCAAATTGCAATAACTGAACGAAAAATAACGATCGTTTAAAGTTTGCTTGTGCTGAAATTTAATACATGTTCACTCTTTTTGTAACACCCGAATTTCCTCCTGTCCTTTACGGTTTTGGTTTCGTTAAGGGGTCGGAAATTTCAAAATTTCCGACCCCTTAATGAAACCAAAACTGTGAAGGACAGGAGGAAATTCGGGTGTTACACTTTTGGCCATAACATTTTTTATGAAAATCGCATTAACACAAGGTTTGCGGCATTAGAAACTAAACTTCAAGAGCTTTCCAACAATATATTACATGCCCAATCCCGATAATCGATCAAGAAATAACGAAAGTTTAAAGTTTGCCTCGATTTTTGGTACATTCCGCACAAAATACGCGATTGGACCGCGGTAGAATCGCGTAAACAACGGGTTGATTATTGTATAATACTGTGAGTAAAAAGGCATATAAAAATTTGGACTGAATGACCGGGCCATTACAGTTTACAGCATTAAAGGGCAGTCCCACAACTATAGCTAATGCAGGTGCCAATGACAAATGCAGGCCCATGATTTTGATAAAATACAAGAGCAAGAGTTTAAGTAACACAACAAATTCTAGTGAGAGTCTGTTTCTTTGAGAGACTATCTCTAATTGGGCCGGTCTATTATATATTTTTTAAAATATTATAAGTAGGCATTAAGAATAATGTAAGTAGATATTTAGAATTTTAAAAGTAGGCATTAAGTACATGGTAAGTAAGCATTGAGTATTATGTAAATAGACATTAAAAATACAATGAGTAAACATTACTCTTTAATGGGTTGGGCTTGAGATACAGACTAGCTGAGTTAAAGATGGCCACTTGTGCTAAAATAAATCTGCAGATAGCACTGCATGCCACCAGGCATTAGGCCATTCTCTCCATGTGAACAAGTTCCCTCTTTGGTTAAGTTATTACTGGTGTGCTGCCTATATTATTGTCTATTGGACTTCCCTACTTTCACTATAAGTCTTGTTGCATCTCATTTAATGAATCATCAAAGCCGGGACTCGGAAGCTCACAAGCATCTAAGTAATGCCGGACTAGTATTACTCTCTTCGTGACTTTGAGTTTTATTATAAAACTCCTAAAATTATTATGTATATTTGAGTTTTATAGTGCAAATTCAAAGAAATAAAGAAATTAGATGTATACTATTTATAATAATTAGTATAGTCATAAAGTCATCAACACTTGCACTTGGGTTTGTTGATTATTTTTCTCCTAACCTTCTTTTCTCACTATAAAATATAAAATAAAAAAACTAAGTATTAATAAAAATCCCATGTATTAATTAGTTTTAATGATGAAACATGGTATTTAAAGGTTTAAACTCAAGTATTAATTTGAAAAAAAATATATATAAATAAAAAATCATAGATCAAATCAGACTAGACCGTTGTAGAACGATTTGGTCCGATCCAGTTCGATTTGGTCCGATCCAGTTCGATTTGAAAAATTTCCAAACCAGAATTTTTGATTTGGTCTAACACTGGTCTAGTCTGATTTTAGTGTCAGACCAGATCAAATCAAACATTATGCACCCCTAAGTTGGATCACTAAAAAATCAGGACGTTCCCTTTCAATCAAACATTTTCATTCCAATGTAATTCCTTCGTATTATAGTATTGGCTAGATTTTTTTTTTCATTTATTTCACAATACTTACTATATTGTGTATATTATAATTGTTACTTTATGACGTGATTTATAAATTTTCTTATTTATCACAATTTTATGAGGAAAAATTGTCGGGAATAATCTCATCTATTAACGATTCGCTGTGAATAATCCGTACTATCGATAATTTATGAATAATCCCACCTTTTCACTATTTTTGCTCGTGGCACCCTCTGGAAAAAAGTGACCGATTAATGCAGGTTTTCATGTGGATTTTATTTCTTCTATCACCTTTATTTTATCTATCTCCTTAGAAATCTATTTTCAAACCATCATCTTCAAATTCCTCTTCCATCTTCAAATTCCAAACCATCATCTTCAAACCACGAAGTAAACCAATGTATTCTACTGGCTTGATGTTGGTATTGGAGTTCATATTTTCAGAAATAAAAAAAATGAAGAAGATGGGTGAACAAGGTAGGTGAAGAAGAAGAAGAAGAAAAACCAAAATGAAGAAAGTATGTGAAGAAGAAGAATAAGAATGAAGAAAGTAAGGGTTAAGGAAGAAGATGAGTGAACAAGATGAAGACATAAAAGGGAATGAGAATAATACTTGCAACGGCTAAATAAAAACCTGCATTAGCCGGTTACTTTTTTTCAGGGGGTGTCACGAGCAAAAATAGTGAAAAGGTGGAATTATTCATAAATAATTGATAGTACGGATTATTCGCAGCGGATCGTCAATAAATGGAATTATTCCGAATAATTTTTCTATTTTATGACTACTTCATAATCATTAAATTTTATATTTTTATCATTGTTTAAGAATTGTAATAATATTTGACTATTAATTAATTATATCCTTAATACACTATCAAATTGAAATGATGCTAGTATTATAGGAGGGAACTAATAACAATATTAGTTGGAAGATTAACCCTTCACGGCTTCACCTTTCCACATTAAGATCCAAAAAGCCATATATGTTGATATGCAACCCCTTTTTGCCCAGGCTACTCATCGTGAACACTTTAAAGGCTTTAATTTTGTCTCAAATGTACAAAAAAGATTGACTAAACCATTTACCTTTGTCGGTTACAAAAACAATAAAAAAAAAAAAAAAGCATATAGAAATGTGATATTTATGTTCTGCAAATTTCTGTTACTTTAAATACCACGTGTCATCACCTTACTTCAACTTCCTCCTCCATTGTAAGGGTAGTGCCGTAGTGCTATACACTCATAATATAAAAAGTAAATTGTAGGTGGTAATTTTAAGGTATTGGGTTTTTTTCGTTGTAAGTTGTCAGCTAAAACTTTTAAAAAATCTACGCGGTAATTCTGAAGAAACTAAATTCTTTCTCTGTAACTTTTTTATACAGAAAACATTTGAAAACGTTAATTACAAAGCTTAAACATTGTTATACGCCTATTTATTCATTTCACCAGATCAAATTGCATCAGTTTCATAAATTTCCCACAAAACATAAACCCTAATTTTATCATCTTTCCTTCAAAATCACATTTTTCCCCCCAAATTCAAACCCTAATTTGTTTCAATTCTCTTCTACTATCAAATCACTCAATCATCATAAATGAATTATATTTGTTACTAAAAATGAGAAAAGCAAAAATAAAGAGATTCCCAAAAGTTAATAATATAGGCTATGGTTTTTTGAGAGAAAGAAGAAGGAGAGAAAAGAGAGAGGCTAGAGTTTGTGAACGTTGTAAAGCTTATATTTTATGTCGCTTTATTATATTGTACCAATTTGATATATAAATAACTAAAAATAACATCTAAAATTGGAAGTGATGTAAATTTATAATGTCATTTATCAATTAATTAAAAAAATCTAATATAAATAAAATAAAAATAATTTAGGCATAGTATCTTATGAGACAAATATTAATGTATAAATTATACATCAAACATAAATAAAAAAATTAATAACACTTTATTACTAAACGTTAAATCGTTAATATTTCTAGTTATGTATATCAAAAAATTATAAAAACTAGAAAATAATAAACGTTAAATCAAAACGATTTGAAAACATGTTTTAACTTCGTATAATTATGTTTTAACTTGTTACCAAGAATCTAAAAAATCATTTCATTTAATGAATAATTTTGAAATCAACGATGTTACAAGTAGAAAAAACGAGAGGAAGTAACTAATTAACAATATGCTCAATATTAGAGGTGTTCATCATTCGAGTGATTGGGTCGGTTTCGGATCGTTTATATTTCGGATGCGTGTTGCGACGGGTCATACTTGGGTTGGGTCGGTTAGTCACAGTTCGGTTGAAGATTCGTTATTCGAGCTATCAGTTTAGCATAAGTTCGGTGTCGGTTGAAGTTCGTGTCGAGTTTCAATCGGTCTCGAGATGTCATCGGTTAATAATTGGTTCGGTTTTACCGGCTACAGATCGGATTCGGGTACTTTTCAAGTGGAATTCGGCTACGAATTGCAAATTACTAATTACTATTGATCGAGTCAGTATCAAATTAAGTTGTTAGTCATTTTTTAATTGATGATAAGGTTCTTTTACTTAAAGCAAAATAGTGAAAATGCAAATCAAATTAAAATTATAAAGTTCTATTAATTTTCATCTAATTCAATTAAAAGTAGTTAAATAAACATTGACCATTGATTCTTAATTCTAAATATATGAAATCATGTATTTATAAAATTTATTTTATTAAAATATTTATCACTTTATTAGAATAACTAATAAGATGATTGAATATGAGTCGATCATACTTTTATGTTAAAAATTGGTTTAAGTTTACAGCAATTCGATCTAAACTTTGTTCGGGTTAAGTCCGTTTTAGCCGGATCAAGTTCCGAGCATGATTTGGGTCGGATATGACTCGGGTCGGTCATTATTAGGTTCGGGTAATCTCGGTTAACGGTTATATGTTGGTTAGAAAAATGGGTTGCAGCTCGAGTTTATTTTTCCCATTTTTGGTTGTCAACCGGTTCGGGTATAGCTCTAGATCGGATAATATCGATTCGATAAACCTAAAAAAAATACATTTTCGAATCGATTTATTTCGGTTTCGGGCCGAATTTTCGGCTGGGTCACTTTTCAAAATCTCTATGAACAATTTTCAAAACTCATTACATTTGTGGGACCCATTTTTCCTATGTTCCCTCTCTGGTTCCTAATTTACTACAGTATTCTGATCACTATCTTTTTAAGCCCATCCTTTTCTTGCATCGTTACTCATTACTCTCTTTTCCATAATTTTCTCACCATCATTTCTCCCGAGATGAATGTCTCTGATACGCCGTCGTTTGATTATCAACAAAAGCCAAAATTCCGGCAGAAAACGTCGTCGTTTTGTTCTGATTTTGTCATCTTCTTTGGTGGTACACTCCTTGCTTTCCTTCTTATTTTGTCTCTTTGGTGCCTCACATCTCCTCCTTCTCCCCCCTCTTCTTTCTCTTCTTCTTTACCTTCCCAATCACCACCCAAACCCGACTCAACTACCTTCTACGACGACCCGGATTTGGGCTACACCATCGGTACCTGGGTTCAAAACTGGGACGACAAGCGTAAACAATGGCTAAACCTTCACCCGGAATTCTCAGGGTCTGAAAGGGTAGTAATGGTAAGCGGTTCACAACCCGACCCATGTAAGAATCCATTAGGAGACCACATTCTTCTACGTTCCTTCAAAAATAAAGTCGATTACTGTCGTATTCACGGGTACGACATCTTCTATAACAATGTATTGTTGGATCTGAAGATGTTTAGTTATTGGGCCAAATACCCGGTAGTAAAAGCAGCCATGATAGCCCACCCGGAAGCTGAATGGATCTGGTGGGTTGATTCCGACGCTTTCATTACTGACATGGATTTCAATCTTCCACTAGAAAAATACAAATCCCATAATTTGATCATTCACGGTTGGGATCACCTGGTGTTTCAAAAGAAGAGCTGGACTGGGTTGAATGCTGGGGTATTCCTGATCAGGAACTGTCAATGGTCGATGGATTTGTTAGAAAGATGGGTTAAATTCGGGCCATCAAGCCCGGAATATAAAAAATGGGGGGAAATTCAGAAATCAATCTTCAAAGACAAAAGTTTCCCAGAAGCAGATGATCAAACAGGGATAGCATATCTAATGGTAAAAGAAGGGGAAAGATGGAATGAGAAAATATACTTAGAAAAAGGGTATTATTTTGAAGGGTATTGGTTAGAAATTGTAGATAAACTAGAAAACATTACAGCGTATTATAGCAAGATAGAGAAAAGGGAGCGCAGGTTAAGGAGGAAAAATGGAGAGAAAGCAGGGAAAGAGTATCGTGCGCAGTGGGAGGAGATAAGGGAAAAAGAAATGGGGATAGAAATGAAAAGGCCATTTATAACACATTTTACAGGGTGTGAACCATGCAGTGGAAAACATAATGAAAAGTATAGTAGAGAAGCTTGCTTAAAGGGGATGAATATGGCTTTGAATTTTGGTGATAATCAAGTGCTGAGGAATTTTGGGTATTTTCGACCCTATTTGGGTAATACTTCTTTTGTTGAACCTATTCGTCTTTGATTTTTGGGTACATTGTCTCTAATTCTATTATACATCATCTCTTTTGAAATATTTACACCCCATTATAATATATTATATCAAAAATATTACTTCTAGTAGAAAGTATGAGGAATGAAGGAAGTATATATGTTTCAGAGTTCATCATCCTCAGCTGCATTTTTATTTTTAATTACTCCTATAAAAGGCTAATGTGTAGTAGTTAAGAGAATACTAATTAGTATGTATAGTAAATTAGTAATAGTATAAAATTCTTAAATTTGGAGTATTAAAACATGTACTTGTTTTACTCTGTGAGTATAAATTTTCTGGGTTTTCTCTGCTCCGTTAGTTGAGATACAAGTTCACTAGAAGTTTTATTTTTTAGTTGAGGATACAAGTACTTGTATGAGTTGTATGTATAGTACTTCCTGGGTTCCAAAATTTGCAACCAAATATGATATATTATATGAAAAAAATGTCATTATGAGTATCAAGCATTATGGACGTTGAAGGAAACTCGTAATTGTTTAGGGGCCAGGCCTATCTCCGTAGGACTTGGCTTATTGGAATTTGGATATCTTATAGGTCATGCCAATGTGTCAATTTCGGCTTATAAGTGTCTTTTGTATGTCGATTGAAATTCGTCGTAAACAGTGTCTTTTATCAGCTCTCTCAGGATTGGTTATAAACTTGTGTAAGGCGTTTACTTGCATAGAAACCTATAATTTAAATGGACTTAAATATTAATTGACGTTAGTTTACACTACCTTTAATTTAGTTGTTCTTCCTCTAAACTTATAGAAAAAAATAAAATAAACAGAATCTTTAATATTAGTGCTAGAGTTACAATCTCCACACCTCTTTATTACTACACTAATGAGCTTATTACAACCTAGAGAAACTTCAATTATCCTTTAAAGTAACTTTGAAGAAATTACACTTATCTCCCTAGTACCACAACACGCAATCCAAACTAAACTTGGACTTAACTAAGCTAAACTTCAAAAGACATATATTGAGATGTGATTGATCTTGATAACTTTAAAAATAAGGTCTATTGATCTAGGACTTGACTTATAACTCTTAATAAAACATTAAAAAACTCAAAAAAAAAGAACACTAGTTTGTAAAATTAAAATGCTCTTATCTTTTTCTTTCATGTTGTGTTATCTTATATTTTTCAAAATATTGTGTCAATTCAATATTAAAAAAATTGAAAAGAAAGTAATGTTGATTACTTGATTATATAACCTAGGGCAATGCCTTCATATAGCAAAGCTTCTACAAACTTAACCAGCTTATATATTAGTTTTTCTAGATATATAATTTTATTTATAATTTAAATGTTGTCAGTTCACATCATCGAGTGCTCTTAAATCTACCCCTACATTCATTGGTTATTCTTGCTCAATTAAGTTCATTAATATTGATCCAAATATGAACAGCCCACAAGCCAAGACAAACCATGAGGAGCATAATTGGATCAATACCATTGATGCTACTGACCTAGACATGGTTGAACCTACTGACTTGATGGCTGAACCTACTGATTTGGGCGTGACAATCAAGGAAGACCACCTCCAATCTAGACCAAACATGAGTATCAAAGCATGGCAAAGTCAGGAGGAATCAATAAAGAACCTCACAGCAACATTTAAGCAAGACAGAAGCTTGCAATATGATCAGCAGACAACAGAACAACCAACTGCCTGTCAGCGTACCTTGCACAGCGTGGAGAGCCTAACCTAGTGCAAGAAGGAACGAGGAAATTTGGAAGAAGGCATCTCTATACATGGGCCAAGGAGTCAGGGTCCAAGAACAATGTTAATAGTCCTCACAGAATCCACAAACATAGCTGCGAAGTCCCCTGTTCGTCAGTTTTATGATAAGGCTGATACTTAGTATAAATAGGCTGTTTTGCATTCTGTTTTAATTCTCATGTAATACACGCGCTCTAATAATTAAGCACGGATCTAGTATAAAAAATATACATTAAGACGAATCTAACGAGATCTCACATAAATATATTTTATTTTCTAATTATGTGCAAAAACATTATTTAAATTTCTCTCTCCTTAAGGTGAAATATTCAAAATAGAAAGAACATTAGAGAACGGAGGGAATAAATCAATGCAAAAATTGTAAATGCATACACTTAATTTATTACGTTTATTTTGAAAAGGATGTTAGCTTTCATATACAATTATTTGTTTTTTTTTAATTGATACACTTTAAGTTTTCACGCTATCAAATGCACTGATATTATAATACTGAATATCTTTAAACATGCAATTAAAACATTAAAAAATCTAACACGAATCAAACAATATCTCAATTGTACTTTTTTACGTGCACATTCTAGAAAATTTATAAAATAAATTAATTAATAAATATTATTTACTATTCTAAGTGTAAGTGTAACTATTAAATAAACATGAAGGATAGTATAGCGCTTGGAATAGTTCACATTTTTCATCTACAAACACCAAATAAACTATTTTTGAATTAAAAAGTTTATGTGTACAATGATATTCTAAGAATGTATAACATACATGAATAAAGCTTTCTTATTGGACCCAAAATGATCACAATGTTAGTTATTTTCTTGAATTAATTACAAATTGTTATAACTTAATTGATGAATAACAGTTTTTACTACTACAAGTAGAGGATCGAATTTTTATGAATTGGAGTAAATATTACTTTCTTAATGAGTTTGATTTTCATTTAGTCTTCTCTTTTTTGAGTCTAATGAATGTATAAATTGATCAAATTCCCCATTAATTGATCATAGGCGTTATTAAAAGTCGTCACCATTTTCATTGTATAGCCACCCTTATATATTGAATTTACAATATTGCTCTTGGTGAAATTTAAGAACTTCATCTCTCAAACTTCTCTGTAAAAAGACTTTTTGGAACTAAAATTCATCATTGAAACACTATGGTAAATGAAAATGATCACCAAAATGATTCAGTATGTATTGATAACGATCTTTAATTAAAAAATTGTTTGGGCTGAAATTTGATACCACTATTTTGGTCATGAATCTTGATACGAAAATCATATTAATGAAATTATAGGCGGAATTAGAAACAAGATTTCAAAATCTTTCCAATGATATATTATATGCCAAATTTCAATAACTGAACGAAAAATAACGATCGTTTAAAGTTTGCGTGTGCTGAAATTTAATACATGTTCACTCTTTTTGTAACACCCGAATTTCCTCCTGTCCTTTACGGTTTTGGTTTCTTTAAGTAACACAACAAATTCTAGTGAGAGTCTGTTTCTTTGAGAGACTATCTCTAATTGAGAGACTATTTCTAATTGGGCCGGTCTATTATATATTTTTTAAAATATTATAAGTAGGCATTAAGAATAATGTAAGTTGATATTTAGAATTTTAAAAGTAGGCATTAAGTACAAGGTAAGTAAGCATTGAGTATTATGTAAATAGACATTAAAAATACAATGAGTTTACATTACTCTTTAATGGGTTGGACTTGAAATACAGACTAGCTGAGGTAATGATGGCCACTTGTGCTAAAATAAATCTGTAGATAGCACTGCATGCCCACCAGGCATTAGGCCATTCTCTCCATGTGAACAAGTTCCCTCTTTGGTTAAGTTATTACTGGTGTGCTGCCTATATTATTGTCTATTGGACTTCCCTACTTTCACTATAAGTCTTGTTGCATCTCATTTAATGAATCATCAAAGCCGGGACTCGGAAGCTCACAAGCATCTAAGTAATGCCGGACTAGTATTACTCTCTTCGTGACTTTGAGTTTTATTATAAAACTCCTAAAATTATTATGTATATTTGAGTTTTATAGTGCAAATTCAAAGAAATAAAGAAATTAGATGTATACTATTTATAATAATTAGTATAGTCATAAAGTCATCAACACTTGCACTTGGGTTTGTTGATTATTTTTCTCCTAACCTTCTTTTCTAACTATAAAATATAAAATAAAAAACCTAAGTATTAATATAAATCCCATGTATTAATTAGTTTTAATGATGAAACATGGTATTTAAAGGTTTAAACTCAAGTATTAATTTGTAAAAAAATATATATAAATAAAAAATCGTAGATCAAATCAGACTAGACCGTTGTAGAACGATTTGGTTCGATCCAGTTCGATTTGAAAAATTTCCAAACCAGAATTTTTGATTTGGTCTAACACTGGTCTAGTATGATTTTAGTGTCAGACCAGATCAAATCAAACATTATGCACCCCTAAGTTGGATCACTAAAAAATCAGGACGTTCCCTTTCAATCAAACATTTTCATTCCAATGTAATTCCTTCGTATTATAGTATTGGCTAGATTTTTTTTTTCATTTATTTCACAATACTTACTATATTGTGTATATTATAATTGTTACTTTATGACGTGATTTATAAATTTTCTTATTTATCACAATTTTATGAGGAAAAATTGTCGGGAATAATCTCATCTATTAACGATTCGCTGTGAATAATCCGTACTATCGATAATTTATGAATAATCCCACCTTTTCACTATTTTTGCTCGTGGCACCCTTTGGAAAAAAGTGACCGATTAATGCAGGTTTTCATGTGGATTTTATTTCTTCTATCACCTTTATTTCATCTATCTCCTTAGAAATCTATTTTCAAACCATCATCTTCAAATTCCTCTTCCATCTTCAAATTCTAAACCATCATCTTCAAACCACGAAGTAAATCAATGTATTTTGCTGGCTTGATGTTGGTATTGGAGTTCATATTTTCAGAAATAAAAAAAATGAAGAAGATGGGTGAACAAGGTAGGTGAAGAAGAAGAAGAAGAAGAAGAAGAACCAAAATGAAGAAAGTAGGTGAAGAAGAAGAAGAATAAGAAGAATAAGAATGAAGAATGTTAGGGTTAAGGAAGAAGATGAGTGAACAAGATGAAGACATAAAAGGGAATGAGAATAATACTTGCAACAACTAAATAAAAACCAGTCACTTTTTTCCAGGGGGTGCCACAAGCAAAAATAGCAGAAAGGTGGAATTATTCATAAATAATTGATAGTACGGATTATTCACAGCGGATCGTCAATAGACGGAATTATTCCCAACAATTTTTTCATTTTATGACTACTTCACAATTATTAAAGGAGGACCATTTCCATCTTGAGCTATCTCATTTCTCCCTTCTGGGCTTATTGCTATCAAGTATAGCTATGAGCGTAGCTTCATCCTCTTTTCCTAGTCAAATAACTGTAGTCTCCATCATAGGGACCAAAATCATACCCCTTATCTCCATGATCCCACCTCATTAATTTTGCAATTTTGTTATGTAGAGATAGTAAAGAGTCAAGGAAATAAGGTTTTTAGACCATGTATTTGTCCAAAAAGGATAGTATTCCCTTTTCCCAACTTTAATTTGTAATCCATCCTCCATTATCTCTCTGATCTTTGACTCAATGTCCTCCTTTTCCACTAATTGTTTCCATAAACTTTCTTTTACATCTTTAAAGCATTCTCCCGGAGCCTTTAACCCCTTGATTTTGTGTACAGAACACACAATACTTTTCCAATGTACATTGTCTTCCTTAGAGAATATCCATCACCACTTGAAAAGTAATATTAGATTCTTTTCTAGAATGTTACCAGCACCAAGACCACCAAGTTCTTTTGGAAGTTCAATTGGTCCCATTTCATTTTAACACTATTTTTTTTATCAATATGAGCACCTCTCCAAAAGAATCTTCTTTGAATAGGAAAGCTTTGAAGAACACTTTTTATGAGTATGAAACTATCAATCTTCCGACCTTTGATAGGAGTTTAGCTTTTCATTGAGCAAGCCTACCCTTTATTTTCTGTATAACTGGCCTGGTTCCCAAGCCTACCCAGGTAAGCTAGAGGGCATTTTTCCTGTTACAACTTTGCACGCTTGTTATTTCTGTTGCCCAATTTCATCTGATTTACTCCAAGTGATAATATTAAACATTTTATAATTGAGCTGCAAGCCTGACATTATACCAAAGATATCAAGAATTCAATAACAATTTAGTATCAACTCCTTCCTCTTAGGAAAAAAATAGGAGAGTATCATTTGCAAACTGAAGGTGCATAATTTTCACTTTTTCCACACCAATAATAAAGGGAGTAATATGCCCAAGGATTTTAATCATACTTACAAAAGTTTCACCACCAGAATGAATAAATAGGGTGATAAAGGGTCACCCTATCTAAGTACTCTCTTTTTTTTGAATGGTTTATGGGTGAATCATTAACAAGGATAGACATTGATGCGGTAGACACATAGGATATGATCTATGATATCCATTTCCTACCAAACCCCATATTAGTCATAGCTTTTTGAAAAAAAAAAAAAAAAAACCATTTAACAGTATTATAGGCCGTTTGAAAATCAAGTATCAAAAAAGCATCATGTTTGTTTTTTCTTTTCAACCAATGAATTGTTTATTTTCTATCCTCAGTCCATCCAATATTTGCCTCTCCATCACAAACACTAATTGTGTAATATCAATTAGTAGGGTAAGGATTCATCTCAATCTTAGTGCTATTAATTTAGCAATGATCTTTTAGAGAGAACTTACTATGCTTATAGGTAACACCCCGGCTTAACGGATCGCCGGTGACTACTCATGGAGACTGTAAACTGGCCCCACAGACCAACACAAGTCTTTCCAGCGCACTTTGACCTCACTTGTGCGCACTTAGAAAAATTTCTCAAGAGGTCACCCATCCTAGAATTGCTCTCCATCAAGCACGCTTAATTGTGGAGTTTTTAGCATATGAGCTTCTTAAAAAAGAAAATGTACCTTGTTGATATGAATTTTTTTAGTCTATCAATCCTTAATTGAACTTGGTGCATTTGATTTAGGAATCAAATGTAACATGCTTCAAAAACTTTACATATTTAACTATTTGTCAATTATCCTTAGAATGGAATATTTGTCATTTTTCAAGATTTTTTAATACTACCTCCGTCGCATAAAAAATGTGACTTTCGAATTGTAAAAGTCCTAAAATAATTGTTTGTTACATCTCTAATTGTATATTACATAATTACGTAATATGATAATTACTTTACTGATGTCAAAACAATATTAAAATAAATATAATATCTTTAATTTATTTACTATAGCTGCAATTTTTATGTGACAAAAGGAATAGCCATTATGAGAGAATGTATGTTTAATTTTTATTTTGCAGTGATTTGATGTAAATTAGGGTATGAATTTCGAGATCTACAACTTATAATATCTAGGATAACTTAATTTTTTTTTTATTAAAATATGTTGTAAGGAAAAAGAAGTAAATCTTTAAGTTTGACGTATAGTGAGCCATAGAGAGTGTTGAAGAGTCTTACTTGTTGTTTCGTTGGTGTAATTATATTAAAGACAAAGCAACCAAAAGTGATTCTCTTAAAAACTAAAGCGTCGGTCATCCCAAAACATGGATCCTAAATTTCTGAATAGAAGTTACTTTGCTGACAAAAATCTTGGCTCCTTCCTACAATTAAAATCGACTTCAAGGAAAATTTATCCAAAATTGCTTAATGAATTGAATTTTTTTATTTGAGGTAAGATAAAATTTCTCTACGTTTGAGGAAAGGATAGGGAAAAAATCTTCCTATATAAGGTTAACTAAAATGCTCGAAAAGCTTTTAACCAATAAATAAATTAATAATTGTCATTATAAATTAAATTTTTATAACAAGCATTTAAACAATGTCCTATTAGGGAATTGCTTGTGACATTCTGTCGGTGCGATTGTGCTATGAAGGATAGAAATCATTTGTTTAAACATTGTCCTATTACTCAAGATCTTCAGCAGGAGTTAAGTAGGTACCTACGTAATATTTGATGGGAAAATTCCATTGATAAAGAGGTTACTCAGATGTGTAAGCTGAACAAGAGAAAACATGCTAAAGCTTCTTTACTTGCTATGTGTTGGACAGTGATGATTTATCACATTTGGCTTTAAAGGAATGCTTGTATTTTTGGGGGTGAGAGCCTCACTATTCATCAGAGTGGGCGGTTTATTGTATATAGAGTTGCTGGTAGGAGCAAATTTAAGGACCTTCTTGTTAGATACTAATTCTTTGTTCTTTTTGTATAGGTTTTCAATAATAATAATAATAATAATAATAATAATAATATTATTATTATTATTATTATTATTATTATTATTATTAACTCCACAAAAACGGTACAAATGATGAATCCGTTGCCTTTTATATAATGAAAAGGCTGACAGGGGCTTATTTTAACGTTGTTGAGAAAAGCCTTGAGTCTAGTTACATGCTCACTCCAAGACAAGTTGCCATTCTTAGCTCCACTCGGGAACCGCACGCCCAAGATTTTCTGCGAACAATCCCTATTGAGGGCTCGGGATAGAAAATAAATCATCGTCATTATCGGTCTGTCTTATGTTATCAGCTCACCATTCCCTTGTTTGCTTAAGGTAGTTTATGCCCGAGCTGCTACAATTCCAAAATGGATAAATAGGGGGGATCACGTTGTTCATTGCTCTAGTGAGATTGGCGTGAAGTTTTGGCACAATTTGGTTCGGGACATGCTTGTGGATTTCTGTTGCAAAATTGGGATTTTGCTTCGTAAGGAGGCACCGTTGGAGTTTTATTCAGAGGCAAGGAAAGATCTTAGTCCGACAAATCTCTTTCTATTTAATTGGCTCCCTGGAAAAGATGTATATGTGGATGTCACTGGAGGATCGCCCTTTGCTGGTACGGGAATCTCCTCATGGGCACCTTGTTCTTCTTTAGTCAATGTTGCAGAAAGAAAGAGGAAGAAATACACTGATAATAAGTGTGAGGAAAATGGCTACAAATTCATCCCTTTTGCGTTCTCCACCTTTGAAGAGTTAGGTGAAGACGCGCTCGAGTTATCAAGGATCACATCTTTTTCTTTGAGTAATCAAGTAGCACCAAGTCAAGGGGATACATATTTCACAGACTAACTTTTTGTATTCAAAAGGGTGTTGGTGCTCAATTTGATACTCAACTTTCCACCAACTTCTTGTAAAAATCTCTTTCTATGAAATGGAATTCGGTCTTACTAAAACAAAGTTTTAAATAATAATAATAATAATAATAATAATAATAATAATAATAATAATAATAATAATAAAAATAAATAATGGGGGGACAACGCTGTACATTGCTCCAGCGAGATTGGCGTGAAATTTCGGCACAATTTGATTCGGGACATGCTTGTGGATATCTGTTGGGATTTCAGAGGCAGGGAAAGATCTTAGACTCGCGGATATCCTTCCATTCAATTGGCTTCATGGAAAAATGCATGTGTGGAAGTCATCGGAGGCTCGCCATTTGCTGGCATAGGAGTCACCTCATGGGTACCTGGTGCTTCTTTAGCCAATGCTGCAGAAAGAAAAAGGAAGAAATACACTGCTTACAAATTCAGTCCCTTTCGCTTTTTCCACCTTTGGAGAGTTAGTAGAATATGCTCTCGACCTGTTAGTAAGGATTGGTTCTTTTTTCTTGAGTAACTCAGGCAATACTAGGTTTAGGGCATACAGTTTACAGAGATTAGCTTTTTCTATCC
The DNA here is from genome assembly GCF_026212465.1 of Amaranthus tricolor. Lineage (NCBI taxonomy): Eukaryota > Viridiplantae > Streptophyta > Magnoliopsida > Caryophyllales > Amaranthaceae > Amaranthus > Amaranthus tricolor. The sequence goes on along the minus strand of NC_080054.1, from coordinate 22,175,735 downwards.
AAAAGGGTGTGTGGTTATTCAGCTTGTTGCTCGACTCTCCATCAACTTCTTATAAAGCCTCTTTCTATGAAATGAAACATGGGTTTGATAAAGTAACAATAATAATAATAATAATAATAATAATAATATAATTATAATAATAATAAATTAAAGAAGAATCTTTTGTCATCGCCTCATCGGACTTCCAAACTCCACACCCAGAATTATTTATAGGTGGACTGAAAACATGTAAACCACTTTGTATTTTGGTACGCATAAGCTTTTATGGTTTTTTAGGGGGTCCTCTTTGAAATACCCTATAAATTTAGGGTAGATTGTTCAGTCTAAGGGTAGTTCATTTAGTGAACATGACAATACATGATAGGACGACAAAGTACTTCAACAACATTAATGTATGAATTATAGTACTCCAAGGTGTCTCCTACTCAAAAGAGAAGAGTCACGTACTAAATATACTTACAATGTTGACTTGTTTTGAGTCAATGAAATTGTTTGTTAAACACACACTAACATATTTAAGAACAATATTTAAGAATAATATTATAATGTGTTTATATCCAATTTAAATTTAGTTTAAATTTTATGTATTTTTTTATTAATATTAATTAATATACGTTAGTATATATGATATTGAATATTCACTATTATTCTATATTGTTATACTTTAACGTTATTTTCCTTTGACTAATGTTTATCTTGTTAATTTTTCATATAGATAGGTTTAATTTGGAGTATTTGATTGTTATGTTATAATAATGTCCATCATTTTAAAGATTTAAAAGACTAAGCTATGAGCACTCTATATTTATTCTTATTAAAATTGCTCACTTTAGTTATTTTTATGATAATTAATATCAATATTAATATTTGTTAGGAGTCAAAAAAGCCCATAACACTTTTAGTTAAACCCTAATTAAACTAAAATCCTAAGGTCCCTAACTAATCCTTTGTCCACTACTATCATTACTCTTAATCACTTTCTAAAATAATTCTCCACTATTTCCACATCTAAATATATTATCTTCATGATTATCTCATTTTCAAACAATAACCTCTTTAGACCCTAAAGAGACTATTAAAAATACTTTCTGCAATAATTCATTTAGAGAAAAACTTACATATTACCTACCGTTACTCTGCCAAATTTGACAGCTATCATAGTTTCAATCAACATACCAACCATAATCCACAAACATATTGAGATCTAGCTATTAGTCTTACTTTCAATCAATTATCAAACTTCCATTGATTTCTAACTCCCAATCTAATTTGAGTGTCAGAGAGATTTTCCGAGAGATCACCCCTTGGGCAAGGATAACCTGGTGTGTTGCAGGCACTAAAGTAACTTTCGTGGAAGAGTTATATCATACTTTCAGCTCATCAACAATTAACTTCACTAACGCTTTACATTCAGGTATTTTTTTTTTAAGTATCGCATTTAGGTATCTAAATGTTTCTTACACTTGCTAGTTTCATTACTAAACAATATTTATTTTAAAAAGCTAGGCTTATATCATTACAGAAAATTACTAGTTTCCATCAAATAAAAAAAAATAATTCTTGTATATTAGGAGTCAAAACCATTTTCAATAGTCCAAACTCCAAAATTAACAAATACGAGAGCATATTATTAGAATAGATATACTCATTTAAAAGTACTCCATATATTTAGCACAAAAAATGTAAGAAAAAAGGCTATGAATTCGCCTGAAATTGTGAAAGTTGCAAAGGTTCTTTCGAGCACTAAGTAGCATTACACTTTTTGTTTTCTTGCCAACTTGGAGTATTCTCTTTATTTGTGGAGTTCTAATTACTGAGTATTGAATACTCTATTATCTACAGTCTACTTTATTAAATTTTGTTTAGAGTTAATGAAAGAAAACCATAACATATGAATAAAACAAACAAAAATATTTAGTTTGCGGATAAGACGGAAAAAAAAATTTTTAATTTATATTATTAAAATGTAATAAATTCATTACCGAAAGCTAAATTGATGAATATAACAAATTAATTGAATCACATCAATTACTTAATTTATCACTTTTCTAATTAGATTATTCTATGGCTATTCATGTACACAAAGTCATTGGATCCTGTGAATTTGGGAAAGTGGTGTACAATGATAGATACTAGAAGTACTTACTAGTCCTATTTGTTTGTGTTGTGTGCGTGGGTTTTACAATTATATTCTAAAATAATCTCCGTATTATATGGAATTTTATTTTATTTGTTTTAGAATTTAATTTTTTAATATATAATTTTATAATTTTTTGTTCAGTGAAAATAAAGATATTTAATATTAAAATATATATTAAATTGCGTATAAAAAAATGTAATAAATATTGGATAATAAAGAAAGTATATCACTTTACAAATTGTTTCTTGTCTTTATTTTTACTCTTTAATCATTATTTATTATTTGCTTGGAATAATACCTCCCCAAATCCCCATGCTTTTGTGTATGCTTTTGTTCTTCCACTCCTTTAACAAAGCAAAAAAAATATCTTCATTTCAATAAAATTTATATCTTTCTTTTGTCTTTTTAGAGTTGGTTTAGTGGGTAATTCTTAGGATAAAAATAGGTTTTGCCATCTTTTTATTTATTTATTTTTATCTATTTTAAACTTTTTATTGATTTTTTCTCTAGCGAATCCTTAATTTCACTCTCTCTCTTTTTAGAGACAAAAATATGAGTTCTACCATTCATTTTTTCTTGTACGAGGTGAAAATATTATCAATTTTTATCTTGTCTTCTTCTTTTACCTAAATTTATCTGGTGGATAAACTCTATTTTCAAATATACGTTTAATTAACGTCCTAAATTTTATCACCCCACTTGACGTGTTGTTATAGCTTATAAGCTACTCAATTCACGTAAATTTGCTATACTCTAAAAGTAATTAGTGTATAATCTTTTTAGCTACAATGTAGCAATGTTCAAAGCAACAAATTATATGCTTAATTAGCGATAAAAATTAAAATATTCTCACATTTTTATATATACGTGTGGGACCAAATTAAATATTCTAAAGAGCAAAATTGATAAATGATTATGTGAGAGCACGCATTAAATAAAAATTCTTCCACTGTGAATTTAGTAACCTAATCGACATACTATGATGTAAAATATGTCCATAATTTCAAAAAAAAGGACCATAGTTTATTTTAAAATCATGTACATTTCCATACTCAAATAATTATGAAAAATTGACGTGTTTATGATTTGTTTCATATGCTACTTGATATGATATATAATCTATCAAATATCTTAAGTGCACATACTCACACATATCGATTACTTTATAAAAATACGCTTAAAATTATATTTGGAAAAAATAATTCATTATAATTTGTAAACTTTTAATCATGAAATCATAAATAAAGAATTTGAAAAGACAAGCTTTCGAAAATCATTTAAAATTTCTCATCTTAGACTAGTTTTAAATCAAAGGTAGAATTAACTTTAACTTAAATTTAATCTTTTTATTTATTTAACACGAAATTTAAATCAATTTTAGATATCCGAATTAATTAATTATCGTTTCACAACATACCATTATTAATTTCTCAACATATACTTCCTTTGTTGTGATTTGGCTGCTGCATAGAAAAATACACATAAAATAAGAAAACAACATCTTTGCTTTAAACCGACTAAACTCGCCCTTGAAAAACTAAATGTTAGAGAAAACTCTACTATTTCATATTTTGATTTTTCTTTGATATATTCAATCTCAATTTAATAAAAAAACAAATAGGAAAAGTAATGTTAATAACATGTTCAAGTAGGCTTAATAATCATTGTACACATTTTGATTTTTTTTACAAAAACGGATAATAAGTTTTATTTGTCTTTTCATTTTTACAATATGGAAAATAATTAATATTGCCACCAAAATATTTCCCACCAAATTAAAATTGTCACAAAAATTATAACCTAAATCTCTACAAAAGCCTTCATCTTCATCCTTAATATCTTCACTTCTCTTTACTTGGTTTAAAAAGAATTTGGATCCTAAATTCCTAACTATACCTAATCATCATTTATACAAATCAAACCAAACACAAAGCATCAGATTTTTTGAGGGGGGGGGGGGGGGGGGGGGGGGGGGGTAGAGTTCAGTTAAAATGCCAGCACACAAAGCGCGGATGTAAAAGAAAAGAAGATATAGATGAATTCAAGCCCTTGAGATTGTTTTTGTCAACCCAAATATGGAGGATATGACATTTTGGGGCCCTAGGCGAAATAGTAAAATGAGGCCCTTAAAGAACAATAGTAGAAGATATGAAAAAAATTCATTTATTAAAGCACAAAAGTTTTGACTAGTTACATCTCCAACTTCAATAGATGTAAAAAATAAAAACTCAAACGATCATAATTCATAAAAAATGAGTTTGCTTTTCGAGATGCAAAATCATTAATAAGAGTATCAACATCGATCTTCTCTAAATGTTCCTTCTCGATAGATAAAATTGCAAGATTATTCAACCGTTCTTGTAACATTGATGACCTTAGGTAGGTTTTGATTAGTTTTGAAAAGCTTCTTTCGGCTAATTCCAGAGTCACCCACTAGTACAATTAATGTTATTTGCTGCTGTAGAAATAAGCTTATTTTCCGCTTATTTTGGAATTGCGGAAAACGAAGGGGCAGCAAATAACCAAAAATGTTTGTAAATATTTAAAGAATCACAGCAAATAAAAATTGCTTATTTGCTACTTTTTGAAAAAATCACAGCAAATACTCATAAACTAATAGATGTGTTTTTTATAAGTTATGGGTATGAGTTGCTGCCGTCCTTCCCTCCCCAGACCATGTCCATAGTTTTTCTATGAGCGGGATACACTGGGTAAGATGATGATGATGATGATAAACAACAACAAATAATGATCTTTTTTCCTTATACAACCACAGTAAAAAGCAATAACAGTCCTGATCCCGTGGTTGAATAACTGAAAGACTAGCTTCAAACATTTAATTGAGCAACAACCACACTAAATGTCAAAAGAAGTATACCAAAATCTACGAACAAACTCATTTATATATGATTGACAACGTGTTCATGTACAAAAACACAATTCATCTTCGATAATTCAATATATTTTCACCGTGATTACAAAAATCGTCATCTATTAGCTTCCACACCATCTCACATGTAATAATCAGTGTGGTACTTAACCCACTAGTTTCGCACTTCATCAATCTCATAGTTTGTATATGCTTCCAGTCTTGGTGCAATATTAACCTAGTATAACAAATAAGAATTAATTGTACTATATTGAGTATATCAATGTCAAACTACATGTAATAATCAGTGAGGCACTACCTTTTCTATATCGTCTATAGAGATGCAGTTGGAAATAATGTACTGCATGTACTTCATGATATAGAAACCACACTCTATGCTTCAGGGTTGTTTAGCACACTACATGTTAAATGCAATTAATAAAAAACAAGCACATAAGGTGGACTTAATAAGAAAGAGTTCATCAAAACAAACAAACCTTCATGTCTTTCCACATTGGCTTGTCTCTATGCATTTCACCACAACTTATTTTATACCTTCTTAGCTGACTTAAAACATAAAAGGAACAATTCAACTATTTAATGATATCAAAGTTATAAGATAATAATAGTTAGACATGTTACCTATTTATTATTAATTTCATCTTCAACATTTAACCAGTTAAAGATATGGAATTAAAGTGGTAGACAATGCCTTTTGTAACGCTTATAGCTAGAAGTATCCAGTGATCACTGATATTGCAGAAAAACAAAGTTTATAAATTATTTGATATTTATTATTGTGTTGAAATGGTTAGAATCGAAAACAATAGTCCTATGCTTGATATTCCGCGCTTAGTTGCGATTTTAAGGTTTTTTTAGCGTTTTTGGCACTTTCTCGCATAAAGTAGTTCAACCTTAGTTTGTTTTTCATGTAACTTGACACAAAACACTATTTGGTATATATTATTGTGTTGAAATGGTTAGAATCGAAAACAATAATCCTATGCTAAATATTACGTGCTAAGTTGCGATTTTAAGGTTTTTAAAGCGTTTTTGGCACTTTCGCGCATAAAGTAGCTCAAACTTGGTTTGTTTTGCATGAAACTTGGCACACAACACTATTTGGTGTATATTATTGTGTTGAAATGGTTAGAATTGAAATTACATTCCTATGTTCTAATATATTTCTATTCATACTCATTTAGGTACTCATTTACAATGCATTTTTTCAGAGATGAAATTGTCCCCAATATTGAGACTTCGGATGACAACCAAATTGTTAGATATGAGCGCATGGCTGAAAATGCCCTACCACTTAACAATGATTATGAAACTGAAGACACCCCACCAACTGATGCTCCCGCTACCACTATTAGCGTTTGTTCTAAGAAAAGAAAAGGGCGAGGTTCTATGAAAAACCTCAAAGTCATAGAACCCATGCACTTGGAATACAATGCATTGGGTCAACCCTATGGCAAATTGCGTAGGCAATATGGAAAATAAGTGGACCTATGTATCCGCAAGATTTCCATATTGTATTCATGAAACGAGGTTCCAGAGCGTTTGAAGAACTCTCTATGGGATGATACTGTGGTAAGCAACTTTACTATTTTTATTCATTTAGTTTTATTTTAAAATTAATTTAATTGACACTAATAAATATAATTTTTCTTTTATTGAATCTTTTTCACATTGAGAACGATGAAGAGAAGAAGAATGTTTTTCTTTCAGCTGTTGCTGAAAGATTCAGAGATTTCAAATCCAAGCTAGTAACTGGCTAGATCACCAAGAAACGTGCCCGTAAGACCAAGAAGGTCAAAACGGGAAACGAAGGTGGAATTGAAATGGTTAGAATTGAAAATCATAGTCACTTGCTTGAAATTACGTGCTAAGTTGCGATTTTAAGGATTTTTATGCGGTTTGGCACTTTCGCGCATAAAGTAGTTAAAACTTGGTTTGTTTTGCACGAAACTTGGCACACAACACTATTTGGTATATATTATTGTGTTGAAATAGTTAGAGTTGAAAATCATAGTCATATGCTTGAAATTAAGTGCTAAGTTGAGATTTTAAGGGTTTTTAAGCGGTTTTGGCACTAACATCTATTTTCTCTTAGTGCTTTCGACAAGATAATAGCGTTGATTGCGACTACTACACTCTCAAATATATGGACGATCTCTTAAAAACCGTGAAGAACGTTGGACTCGAAAACATTGATGTCGTGAGTATTTGGTACGTTCTTAAATTATAATATTATATATTTACTATTAGTAAAACCTAATGTTTATTTATCATATCACTAGTGAAAAAAAATGTATTTGCTGCTCATCATTTGTTGCGGTTTTTGTGTATTGGCAGCAAAAAATAGGAAAATGGATCAGAAAAAAAATATATTAATTGCTCCGGTTTTCCAGTTGACCGCAGCAAATAACCCTTCACACTACATTAATTGCTTCGATTTTTTCTTCAACCGCAGCAAATAACTCTACTGTGTTCATCATCAAACTTCGAATTTTCATAAACCCCCTACTATTCTTCTACTGTGTTCTTGTTCATCATCATCATCATTCTTCAATCATACTTAATGTGAATGGGATGTACGAGGCATAATGATAATAATAACATACATGATGCCTTAAAAATCACCTCTTTGTTCTAGATTTTTACCGTCATCATGAGTTGAAAATCAATTAATATCACAAAAATAAAAGACAAAAATTCATCTTCAAAACTCACGAATTTAGTAATTTAGTTAAAAATGTGGTTTGTTAATTAATTATTTGCATATTTAGTAATTATTTGTGAATGTGGTTTGTGTGTGGTTTGTAAATTAGGTTTAAATTTGTCATACTTTATGAATGTGTATGTTGTTGTTTTTAAGTTTTAAATTTATCATATATATCATATTTTGTTATATTTTTAAGTAATTTCTTCATTTTATTTATGAATGTGTGTGGTTTTTTAAGTTTTAAATTTATCGTAATTTTTTTTCTAGTTTGTAAATTAGGTTTAATTAGGGTTGTTTATGGTTAAATGAATGAGTTGTTGATATGAATGTTAATTAGTTGTCCAAGTTTATGAATGTGATTTTATTTTTATTGTTTTTATATGTTGTTAATATATATAAATATTAATTATGGTTACTACAATAAACATCATTTGAACAGTTTAAAAAACATTGTGTTATTATTTGGGTTAATTAGTGTTAAATGAATGATTATTACTTAATTTTGTGGTTAGTTAGAGTTCGTTAAGTATATATGTTTAAAAGTTGTGTATTAATGTTTTTTTGAATCAATTAATCACACTAATTAGGATGACAAAAGATCGTTCTTGGATGTATGAAAGCATTGAATCGTCGGAATTTATTGATGGCGTATTAGAATTTTGTAGTATTGCGGTTGTACATCAAGTTAGGACGGGGGGAGTTGGTTTTTATTGCCCATGTGTCAGTTGTGGTAATGTATCAAAGGTAGATAGTGTGGATATCCTTAGGGAGCACATACTTCGACGTGGGTTTAGGCCTCAATATCATGTTTAGGTTAGGCATGGTGAGGAGGGAGTTTACAAAGAGAAAAGTGTTGTTGAGGACGTCAATAATGTGGTCGATGTCAATGAGGATGTAGTAGATCATGTTGATGGGTATGAGACAGATGAAGAGAATGTCGATGAGGATGTGGATCGTGTTGATGAGATGATGGAGGGAGTCGAGGATGAGTTAGGAAAACTTCCTCGTGTTTTTGACTTGTTGACAAAGGCTTCTCAAAAGCCTTTGTACCCTGGATGTACAAAGTTCACCAAACTAACAGCAGTGTTGACAATTTTCAACATTAAGTCAAAGTTCAATTGGAGTGACGCTAGTTTCACAATGTTATTAGAAGCGTTAGGTGAGATGCTTCCTGAGGGAAATTAACTTCCAAAGTCGACATATTATGCCAAAAAGCTCATGTGTCCTTTCGGCTTAGAGTACCAGAAGATTCATGCGTGTCCGAATGATTGTGTGTTGTATCGGAATGAAAACGAGAACTTAGAAGAGTGTCCTAGGTGTGGGTTATCGCGCTACAAGCGTAAAGGGGCTCGGGATGCTAAAGGGCCCCCGGCTAAGGTATTGTGGTATCTTCCAATAATACCTAGATTCAAGCGCTTGTTTTCTATAAAGAAAGATGCGTTAAATTTGAGGTGGCATGCAGATAGGGTGAAAAAAGGTCACTTGCTCACACATCCATCTGATTCTCCGGAGTGGAAGAGTGTTGATAGGTTGCATAAGACTTTTGGGGATGAGGTTCGTAATTTAAGGCTCGGACTGTGTACGGATGGAATGAACCCATTCAGCAATCTTAGTTCTCAACATAGTACTTGGCCGGTACTTTTAGTGATCTATAATTTGCCACCGTGGTTGTGTATGAAGCGTAAGTACATAATGCTTTCGCTTCTTATCTCTGGTCCTAAACAACCTGGCAATGACATAGATGTGTATCTTGCACCTCTCGTTGAGGATTTGAGAAAAATGTGGGATGAAGGCGTTTCAGTGTTTGATGCATATTCTAATGAGGAGTTCACCTTTTGTGCAATGCTTTTATGCACCGTTAATGATTTTCTGGCATATGGCAACTTATCAGGGTATAAGAACAAAGGAAAGAAATCATGCCCAATATGTATCGATGACATGGAATCCACGTGGATTCCTAAGTGCAAACACGTAGTCATGCACCATCGAAAGTTCCTCCAACGAGACCACCAATGTCGTAAGAAGAAGAAGTTGTTCAACGGGGAGGTTGAGGACCGTGTAGCTCGTCGACCGTTGACCGGTTATGAGGTTTATGAACAGGTTAAGGGAGTTGAGACTGTATTTGGTAAAACGGGGCAAGTGCAAGGGGGTGAAGACTGATTATGGAAAAAAGAATCAATCTTTTGGAAGCTTCCATATTGGAGAGATCTACAGGTTAGGCATTGTCTTGACGTTATGCATATAGAGAAAAATGTATGCGATGCCATACTCGGGACTCTCTATTATATTATAGTTTACCAATTTGAATTTACTTCTTTTTATTCAGTCATTAAACTAATACATGACATTCGATTTCTATTGATTAATTAGGAAAAGCGTGGTAAAGCTTCTGATTCTGCAAGCAAAAGGAAGTTTTACCATCGCTTGGGCCAGAAAACGTACGATGAGGTCCGAAAAGAGTGGGTGGATGCGGGTTTATACCCCAATCAAAGTTCATCCACGCCCTCATCTACGACTACCTCTGTATCTGTGAATACTCCTGCTGGAGATCGGGTGCGTGATTGGTATTGCGGGCTTCATTCCTAAGATGCAAGTAGTAACTTTACCAATAATGATCCGGGAACGAAGAAGGTTGCTGATGCTGTGGTGAGTTTTGAAATTATTAAGTATATTCTTGATTTGTTTTGTATTCTTTGGCTTTGATGTACTTATACTAATTGCTATATATGTCACTTTTTATTTGAACAGATAGGCTGGAAGGAAAAAGAAGCTACGGGGGAGTTCACCCCAAGAGGCAATGTTGACGCATTGCATATGGTCTAAGGGAAAGACCACAGTGGGCGGGTAGTCGGAAAAGGAGGCGTCCGCGTGGGGTTACAGAAGGCATTCGGCAAAGAGTGTGTTGCTACTCAATCCCGAACGACGCTGCGGGATGAAGTAGCAACCCTCCGAGCGGAGATTACGAAGGACGTTCTCGCCAAGCTGGTCGCCGTGTTGCAGAAGATGGGAGCACCCATTGTTGACTTGGCAAACCTGATTGTCGAGGATCAGGAAAGTCAACATGGGGATCCTAACGCTCGGTCGAGCCAACACCCGAGCCCATTACCCCCGTAGCACCCCAGCTCATTACTAATACCCCTGAAGGGGAAAACCCCACACCGGAGAACATAAACTCCGTTGCTCAAAATCTGGAGCCAACTTCAGAGCCAGTGCTACAGGTACATAGTTTTTAAATATATAAGCACTTATTAATTTAAATTGCAACGCGTTTTAATATTTTATTATGATGCTTATTATACTAAACGACACAATTTTCAGGAGACGACTCCTTGTTCTCTTTTGTTGCCTCAGTTAGGTGTTGCTAGTGATGGCGACTTAACTGAGGTTGCATATGGTGTGGCCCAACCAACCAAAGAGGGCCAAACAGTGCATTCAATGACTATTACAAGTGGCCACATCAGTGTGGCCTTGGAAACTATTGTAAAGGGGTTTGAAGATTTCTCACTCCCAGTTCCAATGCCAGCATGGAGCCTTGAGAAACTATCAGATACCCTAGGTAGTTTCCTCACATGGCCATATGCTTGGGTCCGATTCACTAACATGGTAAGAATCATTTGTACCTTATTTTTTTATTTTTTTAATTGCATGCTCACACTAATTTAATTGTATAAATTGAAATAGCATAAGAGTCCAAAGGGATCTTGGAGAAACGACGGTTCCTCAGCAAAGGTGTCGACTAGGTCAAAGTCGATGCCAAGCACTCCAATTTTGACTGATAAGGAGCTAAAAGATCTCTCTCAAGATTACAAATGGTTGCATTATTGTGCATCACACATAAGTGAGGAGGACCCACTCATTCTGAACCTGTTGAAGGAGCAATATTGCTTTTTAGAGAGCCTGTTTGTAATTATTGGTCCTA
>NC_080054.1:22131579-22159079 GCF_026212465.1 Amaranthus tricolor | reverse complement strand
AGTTTAAAAGCACAGTACAAAAACACACTATATGCTGCGATTCGAAGGAAACCGCAGCATATAGTGTGTTTTTTTTTTAAATTCAAAAAACACACTATATGTGCGGTTTTCCAAGAACCGCAGAGAACCGCAGCATATAGTGAATTTTTTTTTTTTGAATTTTTTCGTTATATTAATAATCCAATGCTAAAATGAAACTAAATGAATAAAAATAGTAAAGTTGTTTACCACAATATCATCCCATAGAGAGTTCTTCAAACCCTCTAGAACCTCGTTTCATGCGTACAATATGAAAATCTTACGGATACATATGCGGATATGCCAATTTGTTTTCCATATTGATGCGTTAAATTTATTATTATGAGTTTCATGAATTTTAATTATTTTTTTATTGCAAGTATATAAAAGTTAATTGATTTTGATGAGGCCAAAAGGTTCTTGAGTTGTAAACTTTTTATTTTTCCGCTGACTTATTTATTATCGTTATTTATTGATTTTTTATGTCACTAGAATGTCGTCAGTCCTAGAATTCGATTGAACTTAAATGTCCAACGTGTAACCCAAAATTCATATTTACATGTAATTTTCTGGTTTACTTTAACCCGAACTATTACATTCATACTGATGCAAAAACAAGGTTATAGTTTTCCCTACATTGTGTTTCTAGTTATCCTTGTTTGGTGCAATAAAGTTTCCATTTTTCCTATAAAAAAAAAATAAGGACAAATGTTGAATTATTAAAAAATAATTCAAATATTCGAAGCATGTAAGTAAAAGGTTGGATTATTAATATTAATATTTTTAACAATTTTATTGTTTAATGTTTAACACGTTATTTTTAATATTAATAGTTTAATATTAATTTTTTTAATTATGACTCCTTGTGTGAATCTATCTCACCAAGAAACGTTCTCATAGAAGGTTTAAAAGTTGTTTAATATTAAATAATTTGCTTTCATTTTCTATTTTTTTAATCTTAGAAGTATCGTTATTCTTTTTTTAATGAACTGAGTGTTACTCCAATCATTTTGCTTGTAAATTGTTAAGTGATTTATAAATTATCACATAGAACATTCTAAAAATAAAACAACAAAAAAAATTAACCTTAATACTTCATGATTTCAATAATGATGTTTTCATATAAATAGGGGTATTATTTTATGTATTTATTTATTTTTATAGTGATGATATTTGAAGATTTTAAATATTATATTCCGATTCCTTGATATTCTATTGCTTGTTACACTTTGATTAAAACGCTATCATTAGAGCACTTAAACCAAATGTAATAACAATATGAGATGAAGGAAGAAAAATAAATATTAATTATGTGGTTTTTCGTTCACATTAAGATGAAAATTTAATACTACTTCTCATTAATTAGTGTAATTAATGTATTTTGTTCTATTTCTAGCTTTTTAAGACATATTCATAATTTTTATGAGTTTGAATATATCTAATTTATTTTAACTATCTATAATCAATCTATAATCAATAATTAATAATCAATAATCATAACTATCACTTAAACAAAATCACTTATTACATAATCCAGTTTTAAACATCATATATGTGTCACATTGATATTAAAAATTTTCATAATATTTAAAATAAGATATCAAGATCAACTTTATAGAAAAATCAATATATTCTTTTTCTCAACAAACTAAAAAAACATTTATACATTCATAAAAGTTGTTATTTGTTACATTAAAGAATTTAGAAAGTACATGATATTTTAAGCTTACAACAATTCATATACTATCTTAAATATACTAAAAAATTTAGAGATTTTTCTTAAAATTTTATTTTCTTAAATATTATAACAAATATTTATGTCATGCATGTCACGTGTAATATTAATTTAATACTAAAGAGAAATTTATTATGGAAAAATTAATCTTATACTAAAGAGGAAAGACTATGATTTTACCATAATCATGCTTTTTTTTTCTCTTTATATTATGACAAACCTAAAGTAACTTTAACCTTTTGACATTTGAGATTTGAGCATGGGTGAGAAGAATCCTAAAATTCATTATTGGAATAAATATTAATTCATCATTTTCGGTGAAATTTTCTAAATTATACGTAGAAGCATCATGATATTATGCATATATCATTTCAATAATCCTACTCAATTACTCATGTCCTATAGGCTATAACAGTCAGTACTGCCTTAAATCTACCCCTATTCAGAAATAAATCATAAACCAAATCACTTAAAAAATCATATATTAAATCAACTTAATCAAATAAGAAAGGAAAAATTTGGAAAATAAATCAACCTTTGCTCCATCCACCAAAAAAAATCGAATTATTGTTTATTTTTAAATAAATCCACCTATTCAATATGTTTGTTAAAAATAAAACTCAACTATTGTTTATTTATAATTTTTGACTTACGAAAAAGCTTTATAGATTGTTATAAATAATAAGTCGGCTTATTTTTAGCAAATAAAGCTAATAGGTGGTTTATTTAAAATAAATAATAGATGGGTTTATTTTCAGCGGATGAAGCAAATATTGGTTAATTATTAACAATTTTCCCAATAAGAAATATAGTTCAATAATTCTTGTGAGTGACGGTCTCTTTGAGAGACAATCTTTAATTGCGTTGGCCTAAAAAGGAAAATGTAGAGTAATTTTCTCGGTAGACATTAAGAATATTATAAATAGGCATTTAGAAAATTTTAAGTACTTAAATACTTACTTGGTTGGTATTATGTATATTATAAGTAGGCATTACAGAAATTATAAGTAGACATTAAGAATATAGTAAGTAGGCGAGCTAGAAGGCTAAGTTTCTTAGTAGGCATAAAGAATATTATAAGTACGCATTTTAAGTACTTTTCGGTGGACATTAAGGATATAGTAAGTGAATATTAAAGTTTAATGGGTAGGGCTAGAGAGACGTCTCTTAAAGAGACGATCACTCAGAAGACCGGCTGAATATAGTTTTGACTTTTTAAAAATTAATTTGGATTTGGATTAGTATTTTATAAACCAAAATATTTTGTTTGAATTAGATTTGAGCCTATTAAAGACAAAAACAAAAATTTCAAACCCTAAACAAGAGTTCTGTTTCACTTTAGTTTTATTTTTTCATCCCTACTTTTGCTACTTTGACTTTCAAAGTTTTTATTTACTATTTTGATTTTCAAATTCGATTTGCAGTTTAGATTTGATTATAAGGAGTAAATTTGGTATGAATTAGACTTAAAAAGTTTGACACTAGTTAATTTAATTTGGTTTAATTTAAAATATGACCACATTTGCTTTGGATTTGGATTGAAAAATTAAAAATCGAATTGAACTTGGTTTGATTTAATTTTACGTAAAACCTAAACAAGCCAAAGTTTCACTCTTACCCCTATGTTCCACTAAATTTGTCCCATAAGCATTTGTTGGGAAAACCAAGAAAAGTGGTTAAGTTGATATTCTATGAACAAGAAAAATAAATCGTGGGTGAAATAAAAATACAAGATAAAAACGTTGATAAAAATCTAAAAAAAAGTGTTGGTCGTGATCATGATCACAAATAAAAATGGAATAGACAATTTGATAACAATTAAACAAGCGGATGGTTGCTTATGGGAGTAGGGGAATTATGGGGAAATTATAGGGATTAAATTCCAATTAGTTTCGAGAAGTTTAAAAAACTTTCAGTTTTCCTTTGAAAAAAAAAAAGTTCGTTTTTAAGAAGTAAGTCTTCTTATAATCAGAAAACTAGCTTTGGCGACTAAATGGAAACTATATGCGCTAGACGCATGCAAAACAGTCAGGACAAAAGAATGAGTCCCTAAGAGGTCGCCATTGGCGACTAAACTAAACTGGTGAGCATCAAGTCACCAGTCGCGACTAGAATATTGAATCCTTAACTTGTTCCCACTACTTGATAATTGGCCACTAAACTCTAATCCCCAACAAGTTTTCATTTCTTTAATTCTAGTGACTATAGACAGATCCCCACCTAGTCGCCACGATTAGAAATGATCGAAGTTAAAGAAGCCACTCTCTTGCTGCTTGGTTCCATGGTAGCATGATACAAAAATCCATTGGATTATCCCACCCCTTTTTACCCAAATTATTACTTCTTTGTTCGTCATCATATTATCCTGAGTTATCCCTAAGCCTAGTGACAGGCACTTAGGAATCGGAAGGGAAGTCACAAGTTTGTGAGTTATCCCCAAGCCAAGTGTTAGGCACCTGGAAAATCTAAATGCTAAGCTAGTGATTTGGAGGAACACTAATTGGGCTAAAAGGCGGAAGGTACTTATATTATCCGTTTAAGGGGATGCTAAAGTTCATTTGACTACTTATACTTCCAAATTTGCTAGAAGAATTTTGATACATGAACTCTAATTAATTCATGAATTTGTTGACCAACAAAGGGATGTATTGACTGAAATAGGGGATGCATTTGAAAGCTTCTAGAATCTTGTATTCATCCTATATAAAGGAATATTTTGTAATCAAAAAAATTCAGATTTTGTTTCATAATATAAACCTTGTGTTTTATGCATTGCTTTTCTTCTTGTGTTTGTCCAAAGAAATAGTAATTTCAATTATCACTTTGAGTTTGTCTTGAGTGTTAATTCTTAGGGGAGATTGAGTGTGTCTTGTCTCTAGCCTAAAACCCCAAATCATTGAGTTTGTTCTTGTGATTTGACTCTTATCTATATTCTTCTACTATTCTTTCTTATCTACTTTCTTCTATTCTTTTAAATCAGAAACTTTTAAATCTAAGAGTGTTCTTCCTAATCACACTTACATCAGGATGGACATGGGTCGGTTTTGGGTTTGCTCTAGCTAGACCCAGATTCAGGCTCTATTTTTTATATTGGACTTAAACCCGAATCCAGATTCATCAGGTCTGAAAAATTTAAACTCAAACCTAGATCATTTGGGTTTAGTGGGTCTAGGGTTCAGATTTGGTTCCAAAACTATTTCTTTTTTTTTTCCTAAAAATTATAAAAAAAGGATATTATGCAATTTTCATCCACTTGTATAAACTTTTTGAAACATATTTACCTATAAATGATTTTCTAATAATGTATACTACTTGAGCGACAAAATATATGAAATTTTTCAACATTTAAGTTCTTAAATCAAAATATTCAACAAGCCTTTTAATTTCATAGTACAAATACAACAATCACATTTCAAAAATAGATATGGGTTGGATATGGATCCAGATCATTGAATCAGATTTGACCAGGACCCATAACGTCCAAAAATAGATAGATCCAAAACCTTAAATTAGAGTCAGATCAGGTCTAGACCCTTAGGTCCAAGACCCATGCTCATCCCTAGTTGCATCTCCTCTTGAATTGTTGCTTCCTTTGAATAAGTAAAATCTTCAACGTGTAAATCGTTGTCATGCTTCTAAGAATAAGTTCAAATGCAAAATTGTCAATAATTCTTCCCTTGTGAATAGCGTACTCCAACTTTGCTCTGACTCGGACTTCGAGATCTTCGACGGAGTTCGGATCATTATTAAGCTTTATTCTTATCGATATTATAATAATAAATTAAACGCATAAAAAACTAATATAGTAGCCTTTCCAAGAATCGTAGATTCCACCGATTCTACACGATTCTAAAAATGCTCCGCAAAATGTTAAATTAAGCCTTAGTCCATATAATCAACAATATCCTTGGACCTTAATTTCTACTTTTTTGCTTTCTAATGAATAAATTGAGAATCTTGACCATAATTTGACTATTGTATGAATAACACGTGTGGAATTTGGGATTCTAAGCTTTTTAATGAAAATTCTTGCTATCTTAGAACTATTTTCTATCTAAATTACCAGTTGAGGATTGATTTCATTTGGTGTGACCGACATTAAGTGATTGAATTTGTATTCATAATTATTAGGCATTAAAAATTTTACATTTAATGTGGCTATGATAAACATATTACAAGATCACTCTACTTGGCATAATTGCTTAATTTAACAAGGATAATTATTGATGTATCTACACGGTGTGTTTGTTTTACTAATTTATTGATTAGTATATATCTTTTATGTCTATCAATTCATAAAAATAATAGAACAAAGGAAACAAATAAGAAGTATATATGTATTTTTTGAATAAAAACAAAGTTTTTAAAATATTAAATGAGTTTTAAGTGTTCTTTTACTATAAAATTGGCTAAAGAATATACATAAGCAATTACAACTTCATATTTTTGTAAATTTTATGAATCATTCGATTCTACGATTGGATTCTACGATCCGATTCTGAGAGTTGTTTTTAATTTGGGTTAAATTTACGTTTTTAACAACTGTGGCTATGATCACATGAACTCTATTTCAATATTCAATTATGAAACCAAAAACATTGCGTTTAAAACTTTAAGTATTATGGTTATATTCTATTGAAATTGGATGTTGGGTCGAGTTAGAGTCGAATCAAGTCGGAGTCAGAGTCGGAGTTGAGTCGTAGTATCAGATTTTTTATGAGGTCTAACTCTGGTCCATCTCTGAATCAGAGTCAGAGTATGTAATCAAATTCGGATCGAATATTCTTTTTCTCGTACTTGAATATGATTAAATTCCTCGGATCGGATAGGATCGAGTCGTATCAAATGATGTTTACTAATGTATTAATTAGAATTCAAGAAATATTCATGGACAACTCAAACAAGGAGAAGAGCTAACTCACTCACAAGCTCAAATAATGTTTACTAATAAAACTAATCAGTATTAGTAGGAATCGCATTTCAATTTTAATAAGTGGTATTATGTCTTCTCTTCTTCGATTTAGGGACAACTTACATGTGGAAAACAATCAACACTTCACGATAATGTACAAATAGAATATATCAATAGTATAATAATTCTACACAGAAAAATTAGTAAAAGCAATAAAAGATGAAAAAAAAAACACGAGAGAATTACTAAAAGCAAGTTCATTATAAACTTGAATTGAAATTCCCACTTCTACCAAAGTTTTGAATATATATTTTATATTAAATATTATACTACAAAACCTATTAACACAGATACGTAGTAATGTATTTTAACTTAAATATTATGTCTAATCCATTTAGAAAAATATTTTGTTTTATACTCCTATTTCTTCAATTCATTTTAAAAAATAATTTCCCTAAAAAAATATACATAATAACAATATTTAGAGAGCTGCAAGCGGGAACTTTTTTTTTAAAAGCTTATTTTTTAAAGTATTCGGGGAAATGAGTGCATCCCAAAACTATTTTAAAAATAAGTTTCTAAGGAAAACGGTGATAAGGGTAGCATTTTTGTAATAATAATAATAATAATAATAATAATAATAATAATAATAATAATAATAATAAAAATTAATAATAATAATAATAATAACAAAAATTAATAATAATAATAATAATAATAATAATAATAATAATAATAATAATTAATAATAATAATAATAATAATAATAACAACAGTAATAATAATAATAATAATAATAATAATAATAATAATAATAATAATAATAATAATAATAATAATAATAATAACAGTAATAATAATAATAATAATAATAATAATAATAATAATAATAATAATAATAATAATAATAATAATAATAAGAATAATAATAATAATAATAAGAATAATAAAAAAAATACAAATAATAATAATAATAAAAATAATAACAAATAAAAAAGTAATTATGTAAATAAAAAAATAATAAATAAATAAATAAATAAAAATAAATAAAAATAAAATCGCAAAAACTAGGCGACTGAACCGTGGTTCAGTCGCACAAAACGTGCAACTGGACCATAGTCCAGTTGCCCAGTTTTGTGCGACTAAACAATGGTCTAGTCGCCCAATTTTTGCGACTTTTTTTTTTTAAAAAAATACACTGATTCAAATCGAAAATTTTACGTACCGGATCTGATTCATAGTCGCTTTCGTTAGCCATAGTTAATCGATTACAACTAACAGCTTGTTTAAAACCGAAGAACGTTTTTAGAGAGATAGTACCGTGTTTGAATTCGTACATCATACAAGAACGCGTCTGAAAATTCAATATATATAAGTTTGCGATAAAATGTTCGAGATTAAAGTGATAATAGTGTTATTAAGTGTGATTTATATTTATTAAGCAAGTTTTAAGTCCAGTGGCAAATTTATAATTATTTAAATTCCAAGGGTAAATTCGTAATTTTATGAAAGGGTGGCGATAAAATAAAAATGGATGGTGGTGTTATACCCTTATTAAAAAGTATTGGTATGGGAAATTGTAAATTATTGTATTAGTAAACCTTCACCATCTGGCATCTATGACAATTATTATTCTTCATTTCTTAAATCTTTTAATGATGTCTATAATAATTAATAACTTCTCATCCTAAGGATATTGTAGGGAAAAATCTACTTTCTTAATTTGGGTGTGTAAAAGTAAAGTGTAGCTATTAATTAGTAGGATTATAAATATTATCTAGTCTTACAAGATTAGTCGGTGAACCTAGAATAATATATATTTAAACACACAAAATTAATCTTACACATTGATACAGGGTGAACTTATTCGATAAGCGACATTAAACTCGAACAACTATCAAATAACAGTTTTATAATATTTATTGGTCTCTAGTAAAATATAAACGTTACTTAATGTAATTATTTATTAGTCTCTACTCTCTAGTATAGTATGAATTTAAAGCACTTGCAAAATATAGTATGAATTTGTTTACTGAACATTTCTAACATAGACTGCAATATTTAAGGCTTTGTTTGGATTACTCCTACAATCTAAGAGTTACATGTGCTTCTTGTGTCTGAATTCTGACCACCTACAGCTTGAAAGCCTATACTTGTCTCTGAGAGGATCCTTCATATATAGCCTTATAGCTTTTATAGCTACGAATAGGTTTCTTAAAACATGATTATATATATTTCTTAAATTATTACTTCTCCCATGATTAATTGAGAAACATATTTGTACATCCATTGACCCAAGAACGATAGTTACCCCCTCCTCCTTCCGTCTCAAACATTAATTACCATTATTTTTATTTATTTGTAATGACTTACCAATTTCTTTTTATGTCATTTTTACATTTTAGCTCTTTTTAATTTTATTCAAATTATATATTTTATGTCTTTATTTATTAGCAATGTCAATTTTTTTTAAATAACAGATATTTTTCGTTGATGCAAAATCTAAGAGACGGAGTAGTACAACAATTAAATTTGTACAAATACTAAGAGACCGTGGAACTCATAGGCGAAGCCACATCGGGAGTCGGGAGAGACCCAACTCCTCTTCCTGAAAATGTGATACTTTATAATTTTGGCTTTGGTCAACCTTGACAATAAGATATATAATTTAAAGGTTGCATAAATATAACAAAAATTACTATAACTTAATGGTCGGGGTAACATATTTGTAATCTAAAGTTTAAAGGATCAAACTCTAATTTGAACTATTATTTTCTAATAGACTAATACATTTATTTTATAATGTTATTACTTTTTATCTTTCATAATTTCACATTCATCCTTTTTTAGCACACACATTCATCCTTTTTAGTGTGTGGTTTATATTGGAATTTGACACCCTCCAACTCAAAATCCTGGCTTCGCCCTAAAACTATTTGATTAGTATGAATTATGTAAAAAGTAGCTAAAATATATCAATGAAAATAAAAGAATGTAGTAGGACATTTGTAGAAAAAAATATAGTAAACGAGACAAACTAAAAAGAAAATTGTGACAATCTCTTAGACACAAAGAATGTAGGCTGAATATAACCAGCTACCTAAACTCAGAATGATAAAAACTAATGTGAATTAGTCACATTCAACGCTACTTTATAATTTTAATATTAGATTTAAAACCATTTAAAATAGGAAAAATTACTCATAATAATTAGACCTTTACTCAATGTTTTCCACAATAATTCCAACTATAGATTAATCATGAACAATTCAAACTTTAAAAAATATTTGTGAAGAGTATACTATGCTGACTGGTCACATGCTATAACAAGTATTAAAAAAAAAATTACAATAACATTAGAAAATAAAAAAGAAAAAAAGTGAACCAACATACATGCCCCCTCCTCTGTTCTTCTATCACCATAGCTACCACACCTCACTCATCTTCACGATTTGAACACCAAAAAAGTAGTATTTTCTTCAAGATTTTATAAAATTTATGATACTTCAAGTATGGAAAATTTCAGCTCTTTAACGGCTTGGCTTTGACTCTTCAATGTTGAACATTTAGAGTATATAGATCTAGATTTATATATACTACATACTTAATATAATTTTGGGATTAAAATAAATATGTTATAAGTCCAATTAAATGCCTCAAAGGATTCGATGAATTATTACTTTGATTCATAAACTTTGCTTGGTGAAACATTACTTTGATTTATAAGCTTTGCTTAGTGAAATATTACTGATTCATAAGCTTTGCTTGGTGAAACACTTTTGTTTCAAAAGGAGGTGTTGTTTGATGCATTGCTCTATAAATAGAGGTTGTATGTCAAGGGATATTTCATCCCCTCTCCATATCATTTCTGGTTTCTCCTTTTAAGAACACCCTCATTCTTGTTTTTCCTTTCATGAGATAATATTGAGAGAGTAATTAACTCTCAATATCATCAAAGTTTTTAATTCACCACAACACTTATATTTACTATTACAGTTTTCTTGTGTTAGGATATTGTTGTGTAAATTTTGTATCTCATTGTGAATTTCATTTGATTATCCCAAGCCCCATTGTGGGATGTGGGAGAAGTAATCACAATATGTAAATGCATGAACGCTTTCTACTCATATCAAGTTTCCGAGCGACTTCTTTGATTGTCGCAACCATATCTTCATCGTCTCCTTGGTGATTCAACAAGAGTTAAAAGCCATATATAAAAAATTATAAATAGTATAGATTTATCTTATAGCACATATTTGTAATACATCATCTTTGTGACACTCAAATGGAGTAAACTTCACTCTTTCAAAATTTTAAGTTTCTTGGTGGGTAGTTTGAAATCTGGGATTTTTTTAGGGTCTATAATGTATTAAATGTTTTGGCTTGTTTTGGTTTACTATTTTCTCTTTTTTTTCTATGATTGTATATGATCATGAGTTTTCATTAGAATAATGGGTATAAATTATGATAAAAGATTTTAACTTTATGATTTGGATTAGGGAAATGCAAGCTCTTTTCTTAAATGATTAGTGCTTCATTATGAGAACTCATAATTTTAATGGAGATTCTTTGTGTTTACTCATTTGATTCAATGTAATGATAGACAGAGGAATTGGAAATTGTTTTGGTTTTTTATGAGTATTATATCGCAAGTGTTGTAATCAACAATGGGAGTGACAGTTGGAGATTGTTTTGATTCATTAATGTGATTCAATGTTTTCATCAATAATGAATTGTCATGGTTAGTTGGGTGGCAGACGAGAAGTATGGTGGAAGATGGGGTGGTTAATGTGGTGGGAGGAAGAGGTTGGCAGAAGGGGGAAGGGGTGGCAGAGGGAGAAGGGGGATTCTGAATTTTTTCTTTTTTTATAAAATTTTTTGTTATTCTATTTTAATTTTCCTTCATTTTTTTATTTACCTACAAAAGCAGGTCATAATTTGCCCAACAACATTATTGGGTAAGTGAGTTAATAGTTTAGATCATTGTTCCAGGATCGAGGTACGATGTGGGTCGCGAAACGGGATTGGGGTCGCAATTCACTAGTGTTAGAAGTTTGAGGTGGGATCGAAACGATTTTGGTTTATGGAAATGTTTTAGATGTTAGAGATTGTGTGTTGGTCGATATCCGTTCTTGATTATGATCGTCGATAGTACCTATCACTTGGTTTATGGAAATGTACGTGTCAAAAGGATCCAAAAGATGTTAGAAGAAGTATATCGCTTGAGATGTAAAATGGAGACAGAAGGTCTACTGTTCCCAAGTTGGATGTTCTAACAAAACTGGAAATTGGAGACAGCGCATTGTTCCTGAACTGGAGTCAGCTTACGTCCACTGAAAATTTTGATTATTATTTTTTAATTATTAATTTTAGTTGATGTATTAATTAAAGTTAATTTGTTGCATTAATAAATTATTAAAGTTAATTGGCAAAATATTTTCTAAAATATCTAACGTGTGATTTTCTAAATATAAGCTTGTATTTTAAGATCTATGTTTAGTAAATGACTAAATTTAGCTAAGAAGGAACAACAGCTGATTTTAAGGGATCTTTAGCTATTATTAACTAAAGGTAACCGTCCCTAATATTTGTAATAGGTAATCGTCTCTATTATTAGCTAAAGGCAACCGAATCTAAATTTAGCTAAAGTAAACCGTGGTTATTATTGGAAAAGGGAACTGCAGTTAATATATGTATATGAGAACTGGTGCTAAAGGGAACAATATCTATTATTAGTATCTGGGAACAGCGGTTATTATTAAATAACCGTGGGCTTGATTTTGTCAAGATTAAAACCTAGTTTTTAGAGACTAACCGTAGGATGACTTGGATTTTAAGATCCAAATTACTCTCCTTATTATTTGGGATAAGGGAGTAGTGGTTGGTTTAATCCATTTTATTAGGAAATTTAATTCTATAAATAAGCAATCTTTCGGCTGTTCCTAAACACGTCCAACGTATGAGCTTAGTTATTTCATGCGATTATTTTTGGAAATTTTTACAAGAAAATTTTGTTTAAAATTGCCAATTAATTTATAATATTTTCTTGTGCAACTTATTGATTTTATTTTTAGAGAATTTTTATCTTTTTTGTAAGGGATTTTGAGTGATATTTGTAATTCGACTTGGGTGAGTCTAAAAGGGGAATTAGTTAGCGTTGAGTGAAGCTAGTGTGGAGTTTAGCTTTTAGTGAAGCTAAGTTTGTTGCTTTGAGTGACGCAATTTGAGAGAGAAGTTGGCCTAGTTGATGCGCTTCGAATGAAGTAAGGTGTTTAATGTAATTGTAACGAGTTGCCTTAAACATAGTGGAGAATTTAGAAATCCCGTGGGGTTGTGGTTTTTCCTTCTAATTAGGCCTAGAAGGTTTCCACGTAAAAATCGTGTTGCCTCTTTCATTATTTCGTTCTAAGTTTAAGCTTTATTTATTTTAATTAATTCCACAAAAACAGGGCAAAAACGCTTAATCTTGTAACAACAACAATTCACCCCCCTCTTGTTGCTGTTCCCGTTTCTGTCTAAGTCTACAATATATATATATATATATATATATATATATATATATATATATATATATATATATATATATATATATATATATATATATATATATATATATATATATATATATATATATATATATATATATATATATATATATATATACATATATACATATATATATATATATATATATATATATATATATACATATATATATATATATATTTATATATACATATATATATATATATACATATATATATATATATGAATAAAATAATATATTATAATAAAATAATATTATAAAAATAATATTATATAACATAAGAAGTTTTATTTTTTTTATGATTTTAGTTAATCTAATAATATACATTATACATTATAATATTTAAGTTGAAAAGTATCGATGTTAAAATAAAATTAAGGTTGTTAAGATGTTGTGTTGAAAAGTATCAATATTATATATCAAATTTTGTTAAAAAGATTATGAATGATGTTAAGATTATACTTTAGACAAAAATTTATATCTTGGTAGGCGTGTCTTACGCCATAGGTGTCGGGATTAAACGTTCCTGATGCATTGCAAGGTCCACTAAACGCCTAAAATATTTTAAAATTATAAAAAATAGCTAAAATTATGAATCTTTACACCCAAGGTACATGATACATTTCGAACATGTTGGCAAAGTCAGATTTTCTGTTTAAGCAACTGAAACTTCCTGATTTGGGGGTTTATGTTACTAGTCCAAAATGGATATTTTTCATTGTCTAAGGATTTAATGGTTAGATTTTTGTGCAATGATGTGGGCAAATGTGTAATTTTCTATTAAGTCAAATGGTGGTCGTTGTACACAATATAATATAGGGTATCTTGGATGATTGATTGTTGTTAGGACCTCAAGCTATAAGGCTGATTGTTGTTAGGACATCAAGCTATAAGGCGTTACTAGTGTGTCTCTACTGGACTGTGATTGTTGTTTTTGTGCAGTGCGATCAAGGTAAGTACACACTTACACTTCGTTATGCATAAATCTCGAATGTCATTAGTCTACGTGGAAATGTTCGAAATCATTTTGGTTATAGTTGTCAAGATTCACATAAGGACTTAAACACCCAAATAATTTGTAATTAATAGTGATTCCTTACAAGGAGAAGTGTTATTTGGGAAACCAGATAAGGTTTTAGTAAGGATACTCCTTAGGTGGAGAAATTTATATGAGATACCCAAAAAGAATACTTCTAATAAGGAGAAAGGGGGACTATAGGGTATGTATACTTTACTTACGATGACTCGAACAAAACGGGTAGATCTCCTATGTGTATTATTTAGGATTAATCCCCAAGGTGATGGTTGTTTTGCTTAAGGACGTGCTTTTAACCGTCCTCCTCTTTTCTGTGGAAACAACTTTGCTCATTGACGTTCTCTCATGCAAATTTAAATTATTGATCAAGATCTTGGAATATGGGATCTTATAAAAAATGGTCCTAGCTAGACAACCTATGATTGAAAGAGATGGAGTAAGGGTCCCAAAATGTGAAATTTGTGAGTTGGAAATGGGCTCCGAATGGTAGCTACTCTACGCTCAGTATGGTTGCCTCTTTTCATCATGCATTTGTCCCGTTATTACCTGTAATTATTTTTCAATTTTTCTATGGAGTAGTTAAGCCCCTCCTCAGGTCCGTCTATCGTTATCGCTAAGTCGCTATGGAAGACTTAAGACCGGGTTCTTTATTCTTGACATGAGTATTATTGAGCGTGATCAGGCCTTGTGTACATTTTGCTGTTCTATGTTGGAAACTTTGGATCATATTTTGCCTAAATTTTTTTCTCTTGGTCTGTGTAGAAGAGCGTCTTTAAATGGTGGGATATTAACGACGTTCTCCATAATGATTTGGTGAGTGCAATTCTTTGGTGGAAGGGGTTGATAAGATCACTAAAACAAATTTAACCTTTTACAACATTGAATTTAGTAGCATTAAAAAAATGTCACTAATTCATATTTTTAATGTAATAATTATTGATTTTTATTTAAAGTTTCACCATAAAGTGATTTAGTGACACTTTATTTGATCTTTAATGACATATGTAATTGTTACTATAGTCTATAGTAGCATTTGTGAAAAATGTCACTAGATCTTATGTCGTAAAAAGCTTTAGTGTGATTTTTTCATATGCTGCTAAAGGGTCTAATAAATGTCACTAAATCCTCTATATATACTATTTGCAATTTGAAATAACGATATTTAATTTAAATGTCGCTAAATATATCACACTGAAAGCAAATTATGTTGTAGTGGATGAAGGCATTATGCTCGACTGTGGAACTCCATTGTTTTGGGTGTCACTTCGAGCATGTGGTATGAACGACATAGGATTAAGTATGAACTCGCTATGCCATCAAGAAGTTATGGGAGTCTGGATTTTTTTTGCAATATGCGGGCTATTTTGGCGCTTCCGTAGGTTTTTATGGCTTTCATTTTTTCTTTATTGTTTCGGTGTATTTTTTTCGTGTGTTGGTTAGTCTAGTGTTGCGCTTTGGTCTTGTTGGTGTATTTATTTCTGTGTCAAGTACTGTTGATGAGGCTGGTGTTGTTATGCTAGATGAGGTGGTGTTGCTTGTTGCAGCTGGGGGTGCCCTGTAGTTGTATCGTCTGTATGGCTGCAATGGTCTTGGATGTTGTATTTTTTCAGCGATGTTGTCTCCTAGACTATGTTGCATTGAGGCTTCTTAGTCTAGTATTAGTTTTTCATTATTTTTGTAGTGTTTTGGGGCTCTTTGTTGGTGTAATTTGTTGTGTTGTTGAGTTTGTCTTGTTTCTTTTTGTTGACTAACATAGTTCACTCATATATTGTTTGGGTGGTCTGTTATAGCTTAAACCTTTTCGAATAACTTTTCCCTCTCTGTTGATTTTGATTTCATTCTATACGAGTGTTTGTTTTTTCTCTTTTGATATATACATACTCCATTTCCAAAAAAAAAATAATAAAAAATCATGTAATCATCTAGTACTAGAAAAATTAATTGTTAAATATTAAAAATACTAAAATCATCTAATCATCTAAGCTTATCTTTTTATCCATGAGTATATCAACATGCATGTGGGTATATGATTATAACTTGAAAGTATAATTTTGCAGTCGTATATTATACTTATTTCTATCCAAGTAATGTATCATAAACAAAAGTATTATTGTTCGTGTAGCGTTATACTAAATGATGATAGCATATATTATACTCATAATTACAATGTACTGCCTATAATCTATTGATAAATAACACAAAAATTGGCGTATAATCATAAAGAAAATGGCAGACAGATTGCTAGAAACATGACCCATCAATTATTTTTTTTTTATTTTTTTAGTTTATAAAATATATTTTCAGACATTAAAAAAGGGTATATCATATTCATAGTACTGTCTGTGACTCTTCTTTTCTCCACTTCCACAAGAAAACTACAGTCTTTTCTTTGAGAAAATTAATGACAATACACCATATTTATTCAAAAAAGAAGTCGAATATATAATTAATTATCATTCATATGTATCGTGGAGTATATTTTAATTGCTGCATGCAATAATATTAAAAATTATTAAGTAATTGTAATAAATGTCAGTAATTTAGAATGAACATTTCTGAAATAATTTAAGATAGAAATCAATTTATTTTATAATTTTAATATAATTCTCTAAATTGTATACTATGCCACTATCCAATAATGTATGGTACAGAATAAATGTTATTCCAATTCACTACGATTATCCCAATTAAATTTTTAATACTATTCATCACACTTTTAATTTTATTTTATTCTTAATCTTATTATATATTTATAAATAAAAACATAGTCAAGTAAAATATTATTTAATTTGTCAGATTTATAAATTAAAACATAATCAAATAAAATGTTATTTAATTCCCTCAGATGTAAATTTTACGAACATGTCAATATTTTATAATTTTTATTAAACAGAATTTGAACACATCAATATTTTATAATTTTTATTAAATAGAATTTGATATATTTACGATTGAGCATATGTATATGTATTGACAAACGATGCCAAAATTAAATGAAACAATAATAGTGAACAAAGAGAGACTATACTCAATAAATTAGCCTTTTAAAATGTATACAAAATGAAAGGATCTTTATCAATAACCTTACCTTATATGATTATTCATCAGAAAGAGATATACATGCAAAATTATTGCATATATCAAAATAAGTAACCCCTCTCTCATTTTTGTTAATAATCATATGGTGATAGAAAAGTATAATTCTATAGATAAATTGAAAAAAGAACACAATTTAGGCAACCTTAATATATTATAAAAAAAAAACAAACAAAAACCATAATATTATAATACTCCACTAATTACTAATTAATTTGCTCATTATATACCATAATAAGCTAAAACATGTACAAGAACAAAATACCATATTGTACCCACCAAAAGTTTGTAAATTTGTCCTCTATTTGAGTATAAAGGCTACCATCCCAAAAAATATTTAAAAAAATGAAACTAGCTAGTCTCATAACAATATGAGGTTAATGCATGTCAGCTTGATAAGATTTCATCCTCCTTAATTTACTCAAAAAAAATTTAAAAAAAAGAGAAATAAACTCTGAATTTAAGGAGATCTCCAATCCTGTAAACCAAGATCATTATGCTTTCTTGAAGGAGCAGAAGAATGAAATGGAAATCTCTTAGGAAAGAACCCTAAAAAGTGACCTGAATTTGAGTATTTTGGCCTTGGATTGAATCTGAATTCATGTGTGCTTCTTAATCCTTCACATTTACCCACAAACATGCTAATGTTGATCAATAACAACATAAATAAGAGTTTTTTTCTTCTATTAATCAACATTATCATCATCAACAACCAATATTATTCCTTTTCATGCAAAACACAATATGTAGAGTATAATTTCTACCTCTTAGAAATTTATTTAGGAAATAAATTTTGTTGTGTAAAATGGGTAATTTAAGTAGAAAAAAGGGAATTTTTTTTTTTTTTTGGAAAATTATTTTGAGATGAAAGCTGAGTTGGTTTTGGGATTGAGCTGAGTTTTGGTTCAAAAAGGGTATGGATAAGAATTCCAGCTTTTATATTGAATTAGTCATAAGAGTTTTAAAAAAGCTTAGAGAAAGAAGAAAAGGAATATAGAGAGAATGAGGAGAGAAAAGGAAGGAGCAAGTGAGATTGAGACATGGAGTGAACAAAATGAGGTAAAAGGAAGAAAGGGTCCAACTTCTTTTTTTTATTTTAACTTTTTTTCTTTCCTTTTTTAGAAGGGAAAAAATGAGAAGGGGGGTATGGTGGTTAGGTAATTTCAGTGATGTTGGACCCACATCTTTTTATTAATTGATTAATTCTTAAAACATTCAAAATGTTTGGACCTTAAAATTTTGTGGTTTCTCTGAGGAATGATCAAGTATAGTACTTAATTGTTTGGTTATAAATCTTATTTAATATTAATTATAATTAGTATAGTATTTATTTATCGTGTTTATCATCATACTTTTTACTTATGTAAAATTTAATATGTGTTTAAGTACATACAATTATCATAAACCCAACTAAAATTTATACTACCTAGTCTTTAATAGTTGCTATCATCACTCTATCTATCAATTATTAATTGTTCACGAATTGATCTTTATTTTGTATATATTTTTTTTATGTATAATATAAAATATAATCATTGGAATCTTGTTTGATTAATTCATTTTAAAGCATATTTTTATAATATTAACTTTTTGGAAACAACTAAAATAAAACTTTTAAATCTAAGAAACATAATAGTTAAATGACATCAATATTTTTTTGACTAACATCAGAATCATCAATTATTGTGGAGTAAGCATGAGCATTTACCAAAGTACTTAAAATAGAGATGTTAAGAAATTAACATAGTTAAAGCAACCATTAGAACAACCAACCATTATTAAGTTAAATCAATCAAATTTACAATTTTTCCTTTTATGACTTCCATCATCTAGTTTTGTAAACACATTAGTGCTTATATAGTTTTCTAATGAAGTCTTAAACGAGAAGGACTAATAATATCCCATAGGTACTAAAAGTACTTTTCAAAGCGACAGAAGAAACAAGAATGGGAATAATATCACTAGAAATCTTTTGCAAAATCGAATACTTTGTATTTACTTTTCAGCAATAAAGGACATTCAACTCATCTTTCGGTATTGGATCAACCTGTAAAAAGAAATTAACTTCACACTTGTTCACCTTTCTAACCTTTATTCTCTTATACTGAGTGAATTCATCTTTTACACCATTTGTAGAACTTAGTATAGGTTGTTTTCTACTTTGTTTATCATTATTCCCAATACCATTTTTCGTTTGATACTCAAAAACAAAATTATCAAGGCTCCTACAAACTCCTACTAATTGTATGTCAACCTCATTACCATCAAAAAAGTTCGTAAATTAAAATTCAACACAATGCATCTTATTTCTTGGATCTAGGATATAACCAAAAGATCACACATATGCTCCCAATACTTGTCAAGATTTTCAAGCATACTCTCTATCATTAATCCAATAATCTCAACACCACTTTGTAATTATCTAATCAAAACAAGTTTAACATCACAAATCCTTCCAAAAAAAAAGTAAAGTAATAAGAATAACCTATATTCCAGAAAAACCAGTGGTTCTCTTGTTAAAAGATTTCAATCTTTCACAATCAAGCTAATTAAATTCTCAATCCTTATCAATAGGAACATGAAAATTCCTCTTTTTATTCAAACGTTTTAATGTTGTAAAAGCATCCTCAAATGACATACAGATTTAAGCATCAAATAGGTTGAATTCTATCTAGTACACAATCAAGATCAAGCCTTTTAATGCTAGATAAGTCTAAAATAACGACAAGTCTTCTTGAAACTTTCAATTCTTTTAGGAGTTGGCATAAAAAAAACACAATCATAAACTTTTATAATTCCATAACTAATGGCCTCTAATCATCTTGAACTATAAGGTTCAAGATGTGAGATCTACAACATTAAAAATCACCCTAAAGCATTAAATCACCCTAAAGCATTAAATACCTTTTCTAAAACTTATCAAAAAAAAAATCTTTACTATTGCATCATTAATAGTGGCATCATTAACAACAACAACAGCATAAATTTCATTTTCCAAACAATATTGACACAAACAATCCATCAAGACCTTTATAATAACACCCCTTGTGTGAGGACAAGAAATATAACAAAACCTATATTGTATGATATAATATATGTTCTAGCCAACGATTAAAATAAAAGACACGTCAATAAAATATGTAAATGTAATAAATAGGTAACATTTTACATCGAGGTACGACTTCGTTAAAACCATTATATTGTTGATCAATAAAATATAGTTATTACTATGTAAGCCTTATTATGGGTGGTTGTAGTCTACATATCTGTAGCGGTTGCAATTCTAGAGTTACTATGCTCTAGCGATTTGTGTAGAGAAATTTTATCTTCTTTGAACATCTTTATGATATCTCGTTTCAATGAGGTCCTATATATCATCTTAAAATTAATATATGTATGATCAACCATAAACAATGGATACTCGTGCATAATACCATAAATACCAATTCCTTCCTCGAACTTGACCCATCAGATTCCTTCTTAAGTCTTAGTGTTGTTTGACCACGTGTAAGATTTGAATGTCTTCTTAGGCAAACTTTCATTGGTGTTTCAAGAGATGAGAAGTTCTATTATTACCACCAAATGATAAATCAAAATTGCAATGCTTGAAGTACCATCAATACTAAGGGTTTGAGTTTAGAGGTACAGTTTGAGTCTAAAGGTAGGGTTTGACTTTTTGTCAACTTTTATCTTTTAGTGTTTTGGTTAGTTACAAAGCTAAAAATAGGTGTTTGATAATCAGCCGAAAAGTTGGCTTCTAAGCCAAAATGATAAAATTAATTAACCTACTTAGCTTTTTTTCAATGACTTTTAGCTTAATAGCGCACTTTTCTCTAATAAACAACTAACATTTAATATGGAATTGTACAAAAAAATATCTATAAATAATTAGTTTATCCGGCTGAAAAGCTGGCTTCTAAGCCAAAATGATAAACTTATTTAACCATCTAAGCCAATTTTGATGCGAGTAATCAAGATATTTTGTTCATCACCCTGGATATGTTACTGAATATTCGATTTATTTCTTTTTTTATTTTTTGATTTTGCACTTTTTTATGCGCAAATATTTGAACTTCTCTTTCATTATGAAGTCAAATTACTATTATTAGTTTTAAAAAAAAATCATTTTGAAAATATGATTAGATATATAATAGTCTAAATTAATAAACAATTGATAAATCATACAACTTAATCGTAGCTAAGAATTGCAAATATTAGCATTTACATGAATAAAACTCAAAGACTTAAATCTAGCAATACTTAACAATTATTTAGGGATTTACTTTTTTGAGTTTTCTATTTTTAAAATATAAATCAAAAAGTTGACAATTTGGTTTCATAAAAACTAAGATGGAATTCTGAATTTGATATCCACTCAAACAACCAAATATTCGTTTTGAATTATTCGGTTTAAAAATCGGATATATTATTCAATTTTTAATATGAAAGCCCAAATATTTAGGATCAAATAATTATGTACACACCTACTTACTAAGACTATAAAGTACATCAAAAATAATTAAAATTGGTGATGTAACTTATCTTCTCTTAAAGGACCCTACTCTTGACTAAATTATTTAATTAGCCAATTAACTCAATTTAATCATAAAAATTAACGATAATTAATTAATTAATTACTTTGAGGAGGTGTTTGGTATGTCATTTTTGGGCTATGATAACTGATTGAATGAACCAAATCCATTATTACTTATTGTTTGGTGTAACAATTAGTAAACCAAATCCATTTGACTCAGGTAAGCCAGTCCATTACATTAATTCAACTCATACAGACGAGGTAACAAAATTCTTTACTGACTCCTTCATTTTTCCTTTTTTTTTCTTACTCGCCTCTTTGATCTAAACAACATTATTATACTCTTTCTCTCTCCTCCTTCACCTTTGAAACCCTAGATTTCACATCTTTTATCAATATTCCTAATTTTTTCAGCTTCCTCTATCTCTTGAATAGTTGAATTTCAAGGGAAACTTAATATCTTGATCACTGTCAAAAATTCCGCCATCAACACCGTCATTAAAGTCTATACCACTATCAACTTTGCCATCGATGTGTGCATTTATGTGAAAAACAAGAATCAATTTGATGATTTTTCTAAGGTTCTCGTATGGTTTGCAGATTGTATCATTACTAACAATTATTTTACTGTATTGTAATTTTATATGATTTTTTCTTGTCTTATAAGTATTGCATGATTTTACCAGTTTATGACACTAGATTTGTAGAAACTTTTCATGATTTGTATCAAAATGTGGTTTTTTTCATAAGATTTTGATGGTTGAAATTGGAAACTTGGTTTATGATGGTGATGGTGACGACTATTTGTACGGTGGTGGTGGTGGTGGCAGCGGCGGCGGTGGTGGTGATAGAAATCTGTGAATAGATTGTGTTGAGTTTCATGGAGTTGTATAGTAATTGCCAAAGAAGAGGTAAACTATAACTAACTTTTGTTAATAGAGTGTTTCCTTTATATTTTTTATACCAAACAACTAGATGAGATAATACTTATTGTTACCTGATACAGTTTGGAGAATAACAACAAAAAAGGAAAATTAATCAATACTTGAGAGAAAGAAAGAAGAACAGAAAATATTATTCAAATGCAATAATAAAAAAGAACAGTAGGTGGCTTTATATATTATCCTTAGGACAAGAAAATAAAACTGGAATAAAACTAACTGTACAAGAAGAAACTAGTAACACAGGTTATGGAGGGACAAACTATAGTTGATATATATAGACAAAAGAAAAAGGACAGAACATGATATTGACGGATGTCTTGGGCATATATCATATCCTTATCACCCCCCTCAAGCTTGGGGTGAATTGAGTCATACCAAGCTTGGACAACAAGTATTGCAACTGATGAGAAGGAACAATTTTTGTTAAAACATCAGCGAGTTGCTCGTTTGTAGGAACGTATCGGAGTTCAATGTGACCTTCAAGAACCTTTTCGCGTGTAAAATGACAATCAATAGCTATGTGCTTGGTTCGATGATGAAGGACTGAATTCTTAGGCATTTGGAGGACAGACTTGTTATCACATTCCAAGGTGACTGGCTTCAAATTAGTAACACCAAAGTCCTCTAATAATCTGACAACCCATGTGATCTCCGAAGCTACGGCGGCCATAGCTCGATACTCGGCTTCAGACGATGATTTAGAGACGGTAGATTTTTTTTTCCAGCTGATGAGGGAGTTGCCAAAAAGTATCACATAACCAGTTGTGGGTCTCCTGGTGTCCAAACACGCACCCTAGTCTGAATCTGAGTAGGCTTGAAGCTTGAGAAAGTCACTGCCCTTGAGATGGATTCCTTGACCAGAGGTTGCAACTACATAGTTTAAGGTGTGAGTAAGAGCCTTAAAATGGGTATCTGTTGGGTTTGCATAAATTGGCTTAAAGCCTGAACAAAAAAAGATAGATTAGGACGGGTATTAGTAAGGAAGTTAAGCTTGCCTATAAGGGATCTGTATAAGGTTGGATTGGAAAAAGGAGGGGAATAATTAGAATGAAGCATGAGATGTATAGGTAATGGCGTGACCACTTTTTTGAAAGATGGGATATTCGAATCAACTAAATGATTAGTGGTAAATTTTCTTTGGCTTAACACAAGGCCGACATTAACATAGGTGACCTCAAACCCAAGGAAGTAGTTAATTTTGCCCAGATCTTTTATCTTAAAGACTTTGTGAAGAAGACCTTTGGTGGACTGAATTGAAGAAATACTGTCTCCAGTGATGATAATATTGTCAACGTAAACGACCAAAATAGTGATGGAAGTAGTCGTTTTCTTGGCGAACACAAAATAATTATTCTTAAATTGTGTATACCCTTGAAGAGAAAGCTCTATGGTAGTTTGGAGAGCCACTGTTTGGAAGATTGCTTAAGACGATAGAGTGATTTTTTGAGTTTGCAGACCCGATGAGGAGGACAAGACATGCCATCCGGAACAGTCATGTAGACATCCTCATAATGATCGCCATGAAGGAAGGCGTAATTGACATCAAGCTAATAGAAGGGCCAATTACGACTAACTGGCAAAGTAATGAGACAACTGACCATGGTGAAGCGGACAACTAGAGAAAAATTCTCCTGAAAGTCAATCCCATGTTGTTGATGATAACCCTTAGCAACAAGTCTGGCCTTATGTCGTTCTAAACTGCCATCTGATCAAAGTTTCAGATTTCTTGCCACTGAGTAAAAGGACTAAATCCCATGTGTTATTGGAATGTAAGGCTTGGAGTTCTTTTTCCATTTTTTCCTGCCAAACTGGGTCGGAAGCTGCATCTTGGTATGACTTCGGTTCGTGCCACTGTGATTGCTTAGCCAAAAAGACTTGAGAAGCATTAGGCAAAGTATCAAAAGAAACAAGATTATTGCATATAAAATCAGATAAGTATGCAGCACAAAGAACGCATTCACCCCAAAACTGTGGTGGGACATGAGATTGGAAATACAAGGCTCGAACTGTTTCCAAAAGATGTTTGTGCTAACGTTCCACCACCCCGTTTTGTTGTGGGGTGTCTCTACAATTGCGTTGATGTTCAATGCCAAATTGTTGAAATAAAAATAGCATATTACCTTCGTATAATTCCTTGGCGTTATCGGTACGGACAACTTTAACATGGGCATTATACTGAGTGCGTATAAAAGCAAAAAAATGTTTAATCATATCAACACTATCCGATTTATGTTTGAGTAAGTATAACTAAGTTATTCTACTGAAATCATCCACAATTGTCAAGAAAAATTTACAATCATGATGAGTTTTATGAGGATATGGTCCCCATATATCTATATCTAAAAGATAAAAAATATTACTAGTTTTAATAGAACTATCATGAAAAGGAAGCCTAGATTGTCTTGAAGCTGGGCAAATAGTACAATCAAGGAATCTTTTATTGCCTTTGCATTAATATCTAAAAAAATTTCTTGTAGCTTTTAGAAAGGTGCATGACCTAATATCAAATGCCAAAGTTTGGCATGTTCTAGCATTAGCTTTGATGAGGTGAAAGAAGCTCTAGGCTGACTATAATAGTTCAGGTTAAAGTGAACCGAATATTCATATGTCAATATGAATTTCGGGTTATACGCCGGACATTTAAGCTAAACCGTTTCTAAGATCGATAACATTCTAGTGATAAAGAAACAAGTAATCTAAAGAAAATGATAAAAATAAATTAGCAAAAGTCTTCAAGTGTACAACTTGAGAGCCTAACGATCTCATCAAAACGAGATTAAGTCCAAACTAGATTACATTTGCTAACATAAATAATTAAGTTCAAACGATACAATGGCATTAATACAGATGCGATAGTCAACAGAATTACAGGTTCTAACTTTTGAATTCTCACACACTCGCCCCACCTGCAATCAACCTGCTATTCGTCAAGCGAAAACATCATCGCAAGCACCAAAGGACACAAACCAATACATGTCAGAGACTTCATACAATGTATTGTACAAGTTCAATACAAGCAATGAGTTCATCCTAGCATGCAAAGACTCTAATAATTTAGATGTCATATTTGACTTTTCAAATCCCAACTCACGTCGTTGCCCGTAGAATTCGGGACGCCATATTAATATCAAAGTTTGGAGTAATACACATGGGAGAGCTAATCTCAAGGCAATCTCCGACCTAAGATGTTGCCCGTCCTGTTCGGGTTGTCAAAGGTAAAGTATGCATACCCCCATGACGACCGTAATGATCTAAAACTGCCATGGGAATGATAACAATAATAATTCCATTCTAATAATTTAACCCAATGTGGGTAACTAACACAACCATCCTCAAATTTCCAGTTTAAAACTCCTTTCAAATTATTTTTGGTGTCTAAGCCTTAAGTGGTAAACAACATCACATTATAGAATGAACACAACATTACTTCAAATAACCAATGACAAAAGCATGGTCTAAGCGTGTACCTTGGTAGCACGATAAACCAATTCCAAGTACTTCACGAATGGAATCTCAACCTCTTATGAATTGATGTCCTAAACACAAACACACATACAAAATTACGTATTATTACGTTTTTACACATTCAATCCACTTTTTACCATCAAGGCATCACTAAAGTTCATAATTTTAAATGATTAAATCCTAATCTCAATAATTAACCAACTTCAAAATGCAACCAATAACCTTTTTGGCCTTTTTGGATAGTTTCAAAATTTCAAACAGAAAATCCAACGTCACCATTTTGTCCGGAAGGCATCATTACTTTGGGTACCAAATTTCATAATTTTTAACGCCCATTTACTATTTTTAATTAATTTTAGCATTTAAACGACTTTTAATGTAATCAGTAAACGAAACGATAAACAAACTCACTCAAACCTCAAAGACTGAGGTGTGCCTTCCGAGAAAGAAATAATGTTATTGTCCAGAAATTATTTTTTTATTTTTTTATTTTTAAATTGATTTAATTTAAATAATTAAATCTCTTTAATCTCTTTTTATAGTTCAATGATTTTTATCCATAATACATACTCCCTCCGTTCTTTTTTGATCTTCCACTTTGGGTTTTTCACACATATTAAGGAAGATAGAATCTTTGGGTTGTAGTGAGTATTATTTTAATTAAATAGTAGTGTGAAGTAATGATTGTATTGGAAGTATGAGGTTGTAGTACGTATTATTTTAATTAAATAATAGTGTGAAGTAATGATTGTATTGAAAGTATGAGGGAGAAAATAATTATAAATAAAAGAAAAGGGGTACATTAAAAGAAAAGGGGGATTTTAAGGGGTAAAAGTGGGATAAAAACTTTCTAAAAATAGAAAGTATTCTAAAGTGGAAGAACTTTTGAAACTACCCGTTATAGTAATGTGGAAGATCAAAAAAGAATTGAGGGAGTAACAATTACCATATGCTACTATACCTATTCACAATAATAAAATCAACTATTTTTACAAAAAATTCATAGAATACAATAAGTACATCACAAAAGTCCATCATCAAACCAAATCATGAATCAAACATAAATAATCATTAAATTAGAATTTTCACAACCACCATCAATTACTTTCTTTTTCTATGTATGAAAATTAAATTCATAAACATGATTCTTCTAGCAAATAGAAATTTTGCTAAAGAATCATAAGTTATGATGACTAAATAAATAAATGTACAT
>NC_080054.1:22024079-22126579 GCF_026212465.1 Amaranthus tricolor | reverse complement strand
TTCTAGCAAATAGAAATTTTGCTAAAGAATCATAAGTTATGATGACTAAAAAATAAATAAATAAATGTACATACACAATTCTTTAACAAATTGAGATTTTGTTAAAGAATCTTTATATCATAAAAACCTCATCAACTAAAAGTTTGAACGCATTCCTTCTACCAAATTAAATTTTGTTAAAGAATTATGAATTCATGAAAAACTATATAAGATAAAACAAAAACATAATTCCTTCTAACAAACTGAAATTTTGTTAAAGGAATATGAATTCATAAATATTATATAAATAAAAGGTATAAAAATAATTTTTCAAACAAATTAAATTTTCTTAAAGAATCATAAATTCATAAAAAACTATATAAAATAAAACAAAAATATAATTCCTTCTAACAAATTGAATTTTTTTAAAAGTAATATGAATTCATAAATATTATACAAACAGAAGGTATAAAAATAATTCTTCAAACAAATTGAATTTTGTTGAAGAATTATGATTCATCAAAAATAAATAAAATAATGCTATGAACAAAATTCTTTTAACAAATTAAAATTTTGTAAAAGAATAATGAATCAAGAACTTACAATTTTAAGGATTAAGGATTGAATTAGAGCAATTGATTATCCAAAACCCACACAAGAATTCGTTTTCTCACTTTCTCTTTGTTTTTGTTCTTTTTGGCCGAAACTCTCAAGGAATTTTTGAGAGTAATTTTTCTGAAATTTTTTGGTATTACTCACCCTTAGGCAAGCTTCAATACTAATTGAAACCAAGGAGTAAATGTAAGGCTTAAATGCCTTGGTTAATTGCCATTAACTTGCAATTAGGGGGAGGTTACAAGGCTCTCCACAAGAACCGATGACCGGCCAAGACCCCTCAATTACTATCTTTATTTTTTAAAATTAATTTAATTAATATATTGTTTGGTTACATTGATAGAAGAAAAAGTCGTTATGCGTTAAACTTGTTACGCGACGAAACAAGCGCACAACCGTAAGTATACTCGAAATAATTATTTAATATATATAGTCGACTAAATTTTTTTTTATGAACAATATATATATATATATATATATATATATATATAAAATTTTTCTTATCGATAATTTAACGGGGTGTTACATTGATATGCGTGTTGCTTGAATGTTGACAGATTTCTTTGGACCATTGTATAATACAACCCTTGGTGATTGTTACCAAGATACAAAGAGGTTTTTATTAAAGGATCCTGGAGAAAACAAGTTTATTAGAAAAGAAATATTAACGCCCAAATCCAAGCATATTTTATATACAGAGAGATGATTAAAATGAAATACTGGAACATAAAGAACATCTTTGAGCAATATACTATTAGACAGTTCAATGTTCCCCTTTTTAGTAACTTGATGTTGAGTATCATCAGGGATAGTAATCTTGTGGTTATCATCAGAAATATTTTTCATATTAGTGAATAAAGATAAGTCATTGCAAATATGATCAGTGGAGCCACTATCTATAATCCATTTAGTAGTTGTTAGATGAGAGATTAGAGAAAGAGGACATGCAAGATTAGCGGAACCGGTTGCTAGGGAAGGATCAGGAGCAAAATTGTTATTTTTGTTAAGAAGAGACAACAAATTAGTATACTGGTCATTCGTTAATCCTAAGGAATAACCATTAGCAGTATGTTCTGCATGATCTTCATGATGTATAACGGCTGCATATTTCTTGTTTGAAGTATTCTTGTTTCAACTTGGATACCCATGTATCTTGAAACATCTATTGATGTTGTGGTGTGGTACTTTGAAGTGTTCAGAAAAATAGGTCGATTTCTTGCCATTGATAATCGTCTTATTGTTGTGAGAGGATTTCCATTTATCTGTGGCAAACGGGATTGGTTCAACAACAGTTAGGCGTTTACTAAGATCTTTATGGCTTTCTTCTTGTAGTAACATGCGATAGACCTCAGCAACATCAGGAAGATCTTTATGCATCAAAAGATTAGACCTAACTTGATTATATTGAGGATTTAATTTCATCCAGAACATAACTCGTTGATCATGTTGAAGCTTTAAAAATTATTGTTCGGATTACAAGTACAAACTGGTAAGGGGCGAAGATCATCAATTTCGTCCCACAAGGATTTTACTCTAGTAAAATATTCTGCAATGCTTATGTTGGATTCTTATAAAACATTAATAAGCCTTTCTTGTAATCTATAAATTTGAGATGATAAAGGATTCCCAAATCTTGCCTCAAGATCATTCCAAATGTCAGTGGCTATTTTAAAATACATGATGCTCTTGGCTATATGTCTCTCTAGGAAAGAAATTATCCAACCTATGACCATATTGTTGCATCTGTTCCAAGCTCTCTCATTTGAGAATCCTTTTAGCAAGTTTGGGTAAACTACCATCTACAAAAGAGATTTTATTCTTTTGCATCAAGACTTATAATCATCGATCTCTTCCAATTACTAAAACTTGTTCCATCAAAGACTATAGACACCAATTTAGAACTTGTTGAATCTGAAGAGTGTAAATAGTACACATGTACTTGGGTTTTGTATTGGGTCAGTTGCTGCATTGTTTGGTGCTGTAACAATTTGTTGTTCCTTGTTAGTTGATAGAAAGAACACAGAACGTGAGAATAAAAAAATGGTTGAAAAGGAAAGGCAAGAAACAGATTCTTGATGAAGATTAATGGCGAAAAAAAATATATCAGGCATCTATGCCAGCTCTAATACCATGATACAGATTGGAGAATAACAACAAAAAGGAAAATTAATCAATACTTGAGAGAAGGAAAGAAGAATAAAAAAATATTATTCAAATGTAATAATAGAAAAGAATAGTAGGTGACTTTATATATTAGCCTTAGCACAAGACAATGAAACTGGAATAAAAGTAATTGTACAACAAGAGACTTATAACACAGGTTAAGGAGGGACTAACTATAGTTGATATATACAGACAAAAGAAAAAGGACTAACATGATATTAACAGATGTCTTGGGCATATATCATATCCTTATCATTACCTTTACCTGATCTTAAAGATTACCTTTCTGTTTCCATTTCCACTATTATATCAAACGCCCCCTAAGTTTCTTTGTTAAATTTGATTGGTGCTATGTACTCACTTTGTTCATCAATTTAAGTTATTGAACCTATTGAGGCATTGAGTAGTATTTGGTGCATAAACTCTCGTGATATTAATTGAATACGAAGTAGGTTTGTATATGAGCTAGAGCATATAGAAAAGTTATTTTTTTCCAATTGGCTTGTATTTAGAAATAAAATAAGAATCATATATAAATTACATTCTCAGAGGTGAAGTTTTTTATTAGTTATAAACACAATTTCAATATTTACAAATTATAGAAAATATAAATAGAAATGTACAACCATTATAACCACCTCATCGGATTTCGAATTCCAGAAAATAAATGACTTACTATGATTTACCTTTGACCCTTAAGTTATAACTAATCGAACTCGACTTCTCATTCTCTCCCATTTAACCCATGTCTACTTTAAAGCTTCAACAATAACTTCTCTTGAAGCTTCAACAATGACTTCAAAATCATTAATCTCTCTCCTCTATTTTCTTTCTTACGAATAGACGTATGAGTGACACGTATGAAGCATCATCTATATTTGAACTGTAAGAAATTCTGGGGTGTTACATGAACATGAT
The DNA here is from genome assembly GCF_026212465.1 of Amaranthus tricolor. Taxonomy (NCBI): domain Eukaryota; kingdom Viridiplantae; phylum Streptophyta; class Magnoliopsida; order Caryophyllales; family Amaranthaceae; genus Amaranthus; species Amaranthus tricolor. The sequence continues at coordinate 22,122,904 of NC_080054.1, read as the reverse complement.
TCAATATGAAATAACATCAATCCATCTCTTTGATGAACTTGTTAAGGTGATCCCATTTCAACATGGGCAAAAAACGACCTTCTAAGAAACCAAGATGTCCAAAGAGCTTACTTAGTTACTAGGTGTTTGAAAATAACATCAAACTATCTCTTTGATGAACGTATTAAGGAGATTCTAATGCACCAAGAACAAACAATCTTCTAAGAAACTAAGATGTTCAGAGATCTTACTAACAAAAAGGTTAATAGGTGTTCGTCTTTACAAATGGAAAAGAAAATCAAAACAACTAATTTTAAGTTGGATTTAACACCAACACTACATTAAACACCACCTAAATAGTTGATTGGATTATTATAAATAGTTTGTAGTTAATTGAATTTATGAATTGGGGTTCGAATTCAGGATTGAGAGAAAGAGGAGAAAGATTAAGGGCTTTGAACCAATTGTTAAATCTTCAAGAGAAGTTATTGTTGAAACTCAAGACAACTCATTGTCATCTCAAAAGAAAAAAGACAACTCATTATTGAAGTTTCAAAGTTGCCATGAGTTAGATGGGAGAGAATAAGGTGGATTAAACTAACTAATTTGGGTTAAGTTAAAAGATAAATTTGTTTGGTCAAAGGTCATTTTATTTTCCGTTGATCGGAATCCAGTAAGATGGTTACTTTAATTATGCTTTCGATTCGTAAGGACTATAACTCGTAAATAGTGAATGTTACGACAATAATTGATAAATTACCTAACCTAAGTCTAAAAGTTATAGATGATTCATTAATTAAATGAAATTTTTTTTATGTATGATTAGATTATTTTTGTCATAATATAAGGTGCCCAAGCAGGTAAATTTTGAAATTGTGACCAAAGTTAATGGCAATTTATAATTTCTAGCTGGTTAATAAAATCATATCATGATTAGGGATGGTCATAATATGTCTTTGACCCTATTAAATTTTTACCAGACTCTTCCATATTCTTAGGGTTTTGGTCTAATTTTTTAAGACCATGCGAATTCGAATTCGTTTCGGGTCCAAAAGAAATAACTAACTTGCTACCTAGACTCATTTAAGATTCAGACCCGCTAGACTCGTCTCAGACTCACTAGACTCTCTTTAAACCCGACATATTATACAATTACAAATTCATTTTTAGTTCGATCTAAACTAGAAGTGTTTATGGGCGGGTTTGGTGCATAGCGAACAGGGCATGCTTATGAAAAATTTTCCACGTGCTCGAATTTCAAGTTTTCCCATCATTTTGGCCCTAAACTTTTTGCTGCTAACCATACTTTTTCTTAGCGGTTGTGTAACATCTCGGAATAACTCGGATCGTACGAAAAGAGAAGATGACCTTTTAAAAACAAGTGTATATCGTTCGAGTCAAACCAGGATGTTAGAAGGCAGTTAAAAACGAATTTGAAATTAAGAGAAGCTTGCGGATCGAGTTTTATTAGTGTTATTATGAACTACTAGATATAAGAAATTCTTAGCAGCGGATAAGAACGAAAAATTAAATCAACTTATTACAACTTGAGAACAAAATCGCCTCATAAAACCAAATATTCTTTAAACTTTATTAGAAGTTCTTATCAAGACTTCTGTATCCTAACGGTTTATTTCTCCAAGGGACAATCCTCACTCCCCAGACCTGCAACTTAACTTACTGCTAGTCATTGCCCAGATAGGAAACAACATTATTGCAGGGTCGTTAAGACCAAAAGTACACGTCAGCTAACGTCGCATAACAAATAATTAATTACAACAAGAGAAAGACTTAATTCAATAGCTGTCAATTCGCAGAAAAGTACGCTTTGATCATGCTAATAAAGAATAATTATTTTCATATAAAGGTTAGTCAGCCATACTGCTGTACTATCCAGCCATACTGCCGGTACACTCCAATCTCCATAAGTGAGACAATACATTAGGGGGAGCTAACCCCTAAGCAAGTCTCTACCATAGACACTCGCCTTACTTCGGTGCCTATGGTTAAGTATGCATACCCCCGCGGTGGCTCATAATGCCCCCATATACCGCGAGTAATTCATTTCCACCAATTGACGTCATACTACGTCCACTTTAAGGTTAGTGAGGTCATACTACCTCTGCTTATCAAAACAATGTATAAAAATTATTTATTCGAAAGATAACATTATCCGTACTATATATCCATGCCTTACTTTTGTATACCATTATTATATGATACATCGGACTAATGCGAACCACGCTGCGTGTACATACCTTAACCAAGATAACCAATTCACAAGCGTCTTAATCAATTCCCGGTCACGAATCGACTTCCTACAAGGTTCAATCGTATTCGGGAAATAAGCACACATACACATTTTCCTCAAATCATCCATAACACACATATACAATTACACCCACACCTAGAATACCACACACATCATGAACATCCATCAATACTATAACATGGTAAACACACAAAACAGGACAGCATACATAATCTGTCCAGAAACACAACTTAAAACTGTCAAACTAAAAATCCGACTTCACCGTTGCGTCCGGAAGGCGTCAAAACCCCCGGGTACCAATTTCCATAATTTATAACATAGTATAAGTATTTTTAACCTAATTTCAAAGCCAAAAATGTTCCAAAAACACCTTTTTTCACCATTTTCCAAACCTAAGGGATTTTGTCATTTCATTTTTTTTTATCACAAAAATATAAATTTCAATGCTTTATTTCCTATTAAATCTAAACGACTATTTACATAATTTTCATGACCATCTATGAAATTAATTTTTATTCCTCAAAAATAATTCTTTTTACACAATGTACACACACACACATCACATATATATTTATATATATTTGTCTAACAACATTATAAATTCCTCCTATTAATCAATAAAATAAATTTCTAACACCACATACATTTTTCTATTAGCATCCATTTTTTATATATATATATACTTTACAATCATCCTTCACACACATATAAACATATCTAAAACCCTAAAAAGAAACATTCTTCATCAATTTAGATAGAAAAATACATCCCAAAATCATACATGAAATTTTAAATTCATAAAGTAAACATGAATTATAAGATAAAACATATAATAATCATAGAATTTTAAATTAAAACTTAAGATTCAACATAGATTAAGAATTACACTTACAATTGTAAAGGAAAACACGAAATGATGAAGTGTGATGGAGTTAGGAACGTGAATTAGGAGGAATTTTGAAAGGATGTCAATATGAAAATAATTTAGGAATTAAGAAGGGTTAATTATATGGGATTAATGCCTTGATCCTTCATTACCCTAAGGGAGTTACAAGCTCCACCAAGAGTCCCTCCTATTTTCTTTTTTTTTTTTGAAAAGAAAAGATGGGTTAAGGAAAAGTTTGGGCCCAAATAATTCTAATTGCCAAAAAGGATTGCAAATCTCATGACCAAGCCCAATAATAAATAAAATATATATATAGAAATAATATTACTAGTGAATTATTAAATATATCGGGAAGAAAATATCGGGAAAATATCGAGGTGTTACAGGTTGTGACTCACTGGTAAATGAGCATGGCCAATATAAAAATTTTAAAATACAATCTTAAATATCCGCATAAATATTCCACACAAGAAATATAATAATAATAATAATAATAATAATAATAATAATAATAATAATGAAGTCTTAACCGCTGTCTAAACAATCCAATCATAAAAATATTCTCAAAAAATGAGACAAATGATGACACAATAGTAGAGGTGTTCATTCGGGTGATCAAGTCGGTTTCGGACGGGTGTCATTCAGTTCAATTGTATTTCAGATCGGTCATTTTCTGGATGCGTGTTACGGCGGGTCACACTCAGCACTCAGGTCAGGCCGGTTAGTCACGGTTCAGTTGAAGAATAGTTATTTGAGCTATCGGGTTAGCATTGGTTCGGTGTCGGTTGGAGTTCGTGTCGAGTAGTCAATCGGTCTCGGACTGTCATCGGTTAATAGTTGGTTCGGTTTTACCGGGTACAGATCGGGTTCGGGTATTATTTTCCAGTAGAATTCGGCTACAAATTAATAATTACTATAGATCGAGTCAATATCAGATTAAGTTGTTCGCATTTTTTAATTGCTGATAAGAATCCCCTTAATTAAGGCAAAATAGTTAAAATGCAAATCAGTTAATGATTATTACTTTGTTATTTTTACTTGTTTGACTATAAATTAAAATTAAAGTTTTATCATTTTCATCTAAATTGATTAAAAATAGTAGAATAAACATTGACAATTGATTATTAACTCTAAATATATGAAACCATGTATGTATAAAATTTAATTTATTAAAATTTCTATTACTTTATTAGATTAACTTATAAGATGATTGAATATGAGTCGATCATACCTCTATGTTAAAAATTGGTTCAGGTTTATAGCATTTCGATTAAAAATTCGTTCGGGTTAAGCGATCAAGTTCTGTTTTGAGCATGATTCGGGTCGGTCACTATTAGTTTCGGGTAATCTCGGTTAACAATTATATGTCGATTATAAAAATCAATCGCAATTTGGGTTCAATTTTACGATTTTCAGTCGTAAATCAGTTCGGGCACAACTTCGGTTCGATAAACCTAAAAAGGAAACATATTTTCGGATCGGTTAACTTTCGATTTCGGTTTGAATTTTCGGGTCGGATCACATTTGAACAGCTCTACCCAATAGGAATACATGAGGCATTGAAGTTAAACTCAAAATATCCAGTGTTGGAGTATCAAAGTATGTTCTCATAAAATTCAAAAAATAGAAAAACTGCATTTTATAAAATAAAGTAGAGCGAAGTGTTTACCACGGGTATTATTTTTGTGCCAATAGCCACTTGTTTATTTTAGCAGGCGGGTATAATTTGTCTATATATCAATTTTTTAAAAAATATTGTCTAATCTCACCCATTTTTATTCAAGTGGATCGAGCCTGATAGGTTGCCCGTCCGCGTATAACTCTAATCTAAACTTATTTCTATATTTATTTGGACTCAATATGGACATATATATACAACCCATAGACCATTTTAATACAAATAAAACATTTAACATGTAAAAAAAATTAATTACAATAATATATTCAAGACCCATTTAGTGTTCATTTAGAACGCTAGACCCATCAAATCCGTCGAATATGAATTTTAGTCTAAAATTTTCAGATTCTTAGAGTCTATATCCGAATTCGTTTTTGACCCAGAAAAAAAATTATAAATATAAGTTTGAATCCGATTGGACCCGATCCAGACTTGTCATTTCATCATACCTACTCGTTTTATCTTATTAGTCATCGCCTTATCTATAAGTTCATCTTAATCAAACATGTTGTTTCTATTTTAATTAGGAGTGTCAAACAGGTCGGGTTGGGTCGTTTTCAGGTTCGGGTCATATATAAATGGGTCAATAGACCCTTGACCTGAACCTGACCCATTTAATTAAATGGGTCAAAAATTGAAACCCCGACCTGATCTGTTGCAGGTCGGGTCAACCTGCTAATGACCCATTTAACCTGCTTTTTTTCAGGTCATTGAACCCATATATTTCAGGTCATTTGACCCATTTGACCCAAAAATTACAATATTACAAAATTACAATATAAAAACTAATTTATGGCTAACACTGTAAAACATTACAAGCTTCATCCATTAATGGAACACAGTATAACATACTTTCATCCATTAATGGAGTTGAAAATCGAACACAGTACAAGCTTGAATTGAAGATCAGGAAGATTGAACTGCAAAATTTGAAAAATCAGAAAAATCGAACACAATCCAAATCAGAAAAAATCGATCAAAAAAAAAAATCAAAAAATGGGAAACAAAGAAATAAATCAATAATTCTTACCTAGGTGCCGCCACAGAGAAGAGGAAGGAGAAGGCACACTCTGAAGTCGCACAGAGAAGCAGCAAGCAGGAGTAAAAATGAAGCAGGATTAAACAAAATCTTGCAAAACATAAAAAAAATGGAGTAAACATAACACAAACTGAAAAATCGAAAAAATCAAAAAAATCGATAAAAATGAAATAGAAAAATGAAATAAAAAACAAGATGCAAATTACCAGTTTAGTAAAAATGAAACCCCAACAAATTCGAAAAAATCGAACCCTAAATAACACAAACACGAACCAAATTATTATGAAGAATTAAAGAGAAAAGGGAGAAGAGCAGCCTCTACAGCAGAAAAGGGAGAAGAGCAGGCTGGGGTCGTGGCTGCAGCAGACGCGAGCAGAGGCAGCCTAGATGTTGGTCGTTGCTGTTTGGGGAAGGTGACGCAGCCCCCTGCTGCTGCTTGGGAGGGCGGCTGCCGGTCGGGGAAAATGGGAAGGAGGCGCACGGGAAGAGAGAGGAAGAAGGAGAGAAAGGAGAGGGAGAAGAGGAGGAAGGAGAAGACGGCTTGGTCTTTGAGCGTTTAGGGTTTCGTGGGTCTTTTATACCATTTTTTTTTTAAATTATTATTATTATTACTATTATGCTTATTTTATTTATTTTTAAATGGGTTAAATATGGGTCGACCTGACCTGATTGACCCATTTAATAAATGGGTTAAACAGGTTTTTTTCGGGTTCAAATATTCAACCTGAACCTAACTCATTAAATAAACAGATCAGGTCGGGTTGACCCATTTAATTAATTGGGTCAAAAATCTAAACCCAAACCCGCTAATTTCGGGTCGGTTTCAGATCAGGTTAGCAGGTCGGGTCAGCTTTTGCCAGCCCTAATTTTAATATTCTCAAACTACCCACCAACTAATGAAGTGATCGCATTGTGATAGCGGTTTAATACTCTAAGCATATAAATTGATATATTATTTTTAATAGTCGTCTAATATATTGTTCTTCACTCTTTTCGATTATTGGCCATTCTCTAAGTTGAATTCTTATATCTTTTTTAACTCGTAACCTTTAGGTTATTTTTGGTCTTTCTCGTTGTCGTATTCAATCACTCACATATACAATCATATTGAAAATATACTAGTTTGATAAATAGTTTATTGGCCAATTTTAACTTATTTTGATATAATTAGATGATTAAGTGGTAAAACCCTCTAATTAAAATTTTAGTTAATTAACCGATTCTATAAGCTGATTTTGAAGAAACTACATATTAAACAAACTGTTTCCAACAACATGTTTGACATGCAACATGTTAAAAATAATCAGCAAGTTAAATCAATAATTTTAATTACCCTAGCTATTAATTATGAGTCGTTGGTCAATGATAATAAATTATATGGAAAAGGGTATAGTAATAATAATAATAATAATAATAATATAATAATAATAATAATAAATGTGGAAAGGTAGGTTTTAGAATCAAAGAGAAGATTTGGTATGTAGTGATACCCTTAGAACATGGAGATATTGTCCCTCTTGCTCCATTCAATTTACGCTCATGTATTTGTACTATTTGCTAAGTTGTGCTGTGAAGTCCCCCTTTTGCCGGAGATTGGGTAAGATTTCTTGTACGATTTACTTTTGAATCTACTCTTTCCCGAATAAGCTAAGGCAACGCCCCCAAATAGTATAAACTGTACACTGACATTGGAGTAAAGTATTAACTTTAGGATATGTTCGTGTAAATATTTAAGGGGTAAAAAAATCAAAACAGAAAACAAACTTGATAATGAGAAATTAGTGAAATTTAATTGTTGTAGAGATGGAAGAATAATTGCAAAGTAATGAAAAATAAAGAAAGCTTTTAATTTTGTGGGGTAAAATATTTATCCTAGTGGAGGGTGGGGGAATGTATTACCTTCATAATAGGGGAAATCATCTTCTTTTTCTTTTATTATTTTAATTTCACGCTCATTTTACTTTCTACACAACTATCTCAACTACTTTAAATACATCTCTATTTGCTTTCATTTTATTATTTTGACTTTATTTGTCTCCTTTAATATTTACACCCAATATGCATGACCTAATTATTTTGCAATGTGACAGCTTGACACAGCAAGTTTGTAAAGTGATTAACTATTTTGATTGTGTAAACTTCTATAGCTAATTTGGTACGTTATTCATTTTTTAATTGTTTTTTAGACTTATACCTCTGCGGTTTTAAACTACTTATAATATTTGATTTTTCACGTAGTTTAATTTATTAATTTAATTCTTAATATTATAAAAATTTGATACTATAAATCTTTGCGTTGATGAATCAATCAAGATCTCACTTGACCATGTTTTAACTTATAGATTAAATTGAATCACAAATTAAAAATAATGGATAAATAGTGAATAATTTTCATTTTTGCAAGCAATTTAGAACGAAGGAAATACTTTCATTTCTATAAGCTTTTCGTTTATGTTAAGAAATCATTTCAACAAAAAATCGATATTTTTATGTTGAGTTGATAATTTGAAACATAGTATTAGTTTGCAGTTTTACACGTTTGAATATGATTCTAAATCAACAATTCAAATGCAATATCAAGAGTACAGAACAGTTAAGCAAAAGTACATATATTTATATTTTGGTATAAATAAATAATAAGTATTTTCACTGTAATTTTAAAATTAACATTAAATGATTCCAAAAACAATCATATATTTGAGCTAAATTGTGTTATTCAAGAGGGACAGAGAAAGTATTATTCTTCCTCCAAGTTTGATACTTTTTATGCTCATTAGAGATTGTCACACTTTTTTTAATACGATTTAAGTAAAAAACCTCTTGTATATTTGAGCCTAATAATGCTATTCAAGAGAAACAGTTCGAGATACTCTCTATGTCTTTAAGAGATTGTGATGCTTTCTTTTTACTTTGCTAATATCTCTTTTATGGACATTTATCTATCACTATCTCTTATTTTCAATGTCATATTTCAATAATTAATTAATATTATTCGCACAATTCAAATGATAAAAAAAATATCTAATTTTTTCCAAACAAATTTAAAATATATGATTTGATTCTTAGCAATGTGTTCCCTCAAATACATTCATAGTTATTGAGAGGGTAATTGTAAACATTGGTCTTAGCATCTTAGGACATTTCCCATACGTTTTATACAAATACTATGTTTGGTCAAAATCTTATTATTGTATTGATTCTACAATATGTCAAATAATCTAAGCGCTTCATTAATTTAATCACATCAAGGAATCATAGACTAGTCATGTTGATATTTAAAACAGTCCAAATTCTCGTTGTTAATGATTGATGGTGTTGTACAAGTATAAATTATCTTTGATTTTCTTTTATTTTTGTAATGCCACCAAAGAAATACATCTTCATAACTTGATCGTATATCCAGTTTCTTAAATATTACTCCCCACTTTTTTGTTTTGTCATTACATTTTCATCTCACTAACATAACACTTATATCTTTCTAAAATCAACTAATTCTCACTAAAAAATACTTGTACACTCAAAGCTTAAAAATTTCAATTTGTAATCTACAATTTAAGGTAATTTTGAATCAATTCCTCATTAATTTCAATTGTTAAAAAAAATGGAAATAGGGCAAGTCATATGAAACGTGCGATTGAACCGCAGAGGAGTCACGCAAAACGCGTGACTGGACCAGAGTTTAGTCACACAAAGCCGCAGTCTAGTCCAATGTTTTTTTCAACTAAACCACAGTCCAATAGCACGTTTTGTGCGACTCCTCTGCCGTTCAATCACACTTTTCACACAACTTGTTATATTTTTCTGTTTTAGTTTTTTTTTTGTATTAATAGTGATGCCTACTTTTTACTTCTATTTTTTTTTATTAATATTGTTGATTTATTATTTATAATTATTATAATTTTTAGTTAATTAATTAGCATAAATTAATTTAGTTGTTAGTTACTCCTAATCAATTAATTATGAATTATGAATTTCTTTTTCGTATAATCAATTATGAATTTAATTTAATTTTAGTTTAATTAATAATAATATTAATATTAATTGTGAAATCATTTAATTAATAATTGGTTAGGTTCTTGTTATTTTAATATGAAAATTGTAGTAAATGTTATGACATTTTTTCAAAGAAAATCATCATAAGTCGAAATGTTTTATTTGATGAAACTCCATTTCCTTTCTCTTTAATACATACTCCTACGTCGCAAACGTATGATTTTTTAGATGATGGTTTATCTCTATACTTATCTCATTTTCTTAGTCCTGATAATATGCAGCACCAAAAGCCCTAAAATACTCCCAAATACTAGGCTCACCATCTTAATGCTTGACGCCTAAGATATTCTTCTCCAACCCTCAACTGATTTATTTGCTCCAACCGAAGTTTTTAAAATCGGGATTCTCCTTAAAATTGTTCAGACCTGTAGAATCGAATCGTAGAATCGTAAGATTCTACAATTAACTTAAATTTGCTATCTAGACATGATTATTCACCTCAATAGTTTAGGTTTATTAATTGAAGTTTCATTCACTTCATTTTTAAGAATGAAATTAACAAATATTTAATAATTAGTTTAAATCTTCATTCCGATGAAGAAATTAATTTTTAAAAAATTATGATGATAGATCGTTAAATTGTAATAAAAATAATTAATGAAAGATGGTACACAAGAAAAATTAAAAAATAATTGAGAATTAATTTGTAGAATCGAATTGTTAAATCATAGGATTGTAGAATCGTGTTATGATTTTACCTCTACAAATTTTATTTAAGTTAGAATAGTACACGATTCTACCAACTTACGATTCTACCTATGATTCGAATTGCTTGCTTATTTTTGGATCATAAAATGTAGAATCGTAGATCAGAATCATAATTTTAATAACCATGGGTCCAACCTTCTCATACTACTCCGCCACCTACTACCGCAAACGCACACTAGAAGTCCAAACACCACCTACCTATCCTACACAAGCCCAATTGTTATTTCCTCCCTTTTTTGGCACAACAACTTCTTCTATAATCTCTAATCCTCCTTGCTTTATTCCCTTACTTAAAGTCACCGTCAAAATATTCAAACCCATTTCTATGTACCATCAAAGTTTTCACACTTCAAACATAAAATCCTCTTTCCCTAAAAGCCCTCTAGCATCTCTCCAAAACCCTAATTGCAAAAATGCCATCATTAGGAATATATTGTCCCTATTAAAATAAGAAGTAGGATTCATTTTCTCAACCACCGAATGTTAATGTGCTTCGATTCATATGAATTTTTCGACATAAAGACTGTTTTGATGATTCTTTTATGAGACACAAAGCTCATCTTGCTGGTGATGGTGCAGACCAATATGTTTGTATCGATTGTAATGAAACTTTTAGTCCAACGGTCAAGCAAGGTACCATTCGCATTGTCATTAGCTAAGCTCTCTCTAAAGCTTGGCTATACATCAACTTAATGTTAAGAACGTATTTCTTCATAGGCTTAATAATGAAACTATTCACAGGAAACTTCAACAAGTCTTTGTATGGTCTTAAACAAGCACCTCGTGTATGGTATAATTGTTTTTCTTTTCACAAGTTTACTGTTGATTTAATTCATAGCACTACTGACAACTCCATGTTCATTTATAAATGTGGCTATCATAGTGCTTCTGTTCTCTTATATTTGGATGACATCATTTTTCATGACTTCTAGTATATTTCTCTAAATGTCTATCTTTTAGTTGCTATGTTTTGAATTTGCTATACAGGATCTAGGTCCTTTACACCACTTCTCGGGTAATTCTGTTACTAGAAATTCAAGTGGATTATTCTTATCACAGCCAAGTATGCCTCTGAGACTCTTGTCCAAGGTGGTATATCATCATGTAAATCCTGTCCAAGTTCGATGGACAACAAAACCAAACTTAGTGCACACTCCCACCCATGCATATGATGACCCATCTCTTTATCATAGTCTTGCTGGTGCTCTACAATATCTTACCTTAACTATACCTAATATCTAATACGTAGTTCAACAACTTTGTCTTTTTATGCATAATCCCATGAAGCCAAATATGTATGCTTTAACATGTATTCTTTGATACATCAAAGGTATCGTTCATCATGTTCTTCATCTATATCTATCTCATGTCACCTTGTTTTTTGGTTATACTAATGCACATTGGGGTGCTTATCCTGATACTTTTTGATCAACCTTCGATTACTATGTATTTCTTGGTGACAACGTATTATCATTGTTCTCCAAAAGACAAGAAACTTTGTCCTGTTCTAGTTGAAGCAGAATATAAAGGTGTTTCTAACATTGTAACTAAATCTTACTAGTTGTGAAATCTTTTACTTGAACTTCATTGCCTAATCACAAAAGCTACATTGGTGTATTTTTACAACCACTAGTGGAAAAAACTTCATCTGCTGCGCCACATATGCTGCAGTTTTTTACAAACGGAGCATAAAATAGGATTAAAAAACGAGGGAAAAAAAATAATATTAAAGGCTACGGTTTTATTTGAACCGCAGCAAATAACCCATTAAAGGCTGCGGTTTTTGGTAAGCCACAACATATGTGCTTTGCTCTTTTCTTTTTTTCAAAGTCCAACCCAGAATAAACCACTTAAAGGCTACGGTTCTATATAAAACCGCAGCATATACTTTATAAAAAAAATTTAGGAAACCCCGCCACATACACTTGCATGCCTACTGTTTTATTATTTTGCATTAAGCTTCCCACATACGACTGCAACAACGTTCGTTTTGTTGTTTCATCTTCCTTCAAATTTTTACTCTTCGAATTTTCTTACTATTTCATCTTCAAACTTTCAGCCGAATTTCCATCTTCATCTTCGCAAACGTTCATTTTGTTGTTTCATCTTCAAACTTCCCATGACCCACAAATTGTTCAAGTTTCAATTGTTATTTCATCTTCAAACTTCCCATAACCCACGAATTTTTAGTTGATTTTTCCCCTTTCAACCGAAAATTCAAGCTTCAATTACCTAGGTGTGTCCCCTTTCTTAAAACACCATTGTTGGGTATATTTCTTAGGGTTTATTTTAATGTTTTTTTTTAAATAGTTGTGAACTAATTTTGCTATATTATTCCATTGTCGGTGACTACTCTTCGCTTAGAGGGCATAATATTATCATCTAAATATCAAGGTAATTTTACTTATGTGAAGTTCATGAGTTTGATATTTTCAAGTTTATGTTATTAATTTGTAAAATATTTTGATTTATGTGTATTTTGTTAAAAATGTGGTTTGTTGTTGTACATATGTTTTTAATTATTATAATTAAAATATACAAAGTTCACCAAACTAACAGCCGTGTTGATAATTTTCAACATTAAGTCAAAGTTCAATTTGAGTGACAGTAGTTTCACAATGTTATTAGAAGCGTTAGGTGAGATGCTTCCTGAGAGAAATGAACTTCCAAAGTGGACATATTATGCTAAAAAGCTCATGTGTCCTTTCGGCTTAGAGTACCAAAAGATTTATGCGCGTCCGAATGATTGTGTATTGTATCGGAATGAAAATGAGAACTTCGAAGAGTGTCCTAGGTGTGGGTTATCGCGTTACAAGGGTAAAGGGGCTGAGGATGCTAAAGGGCCCCCAGCTAAGGTAATGTGGTGTCTTCCAATAATACCTAGATTCAAGTGCTTGTTTTCTATAAAGAAAGATGCGTTAAATTTGAGGTGACATGCAGATAGGGTGAGAAAAGGTCATTTGCTCACACATCCATCTGATTCTCCGGAGTGAAAGAGTATTGATAGGTTGCATAAGACATTTGGGGATGAAGTTCGTAATTTAAGGCTCGGACTGTGTACGGATGGAATGAACCCATTCGGCAATCTTAGTTCTCAACATAGTACTTGGCCAGTACTGTTAGTGATTTATAATTTGTCACCTTGGTTGTGTATGAAGCGTAAGTACATTATGCTTTCGCTTTATATCTCGGGTCCTAAAAAACCTGGTAATGACATAGATGTATATCTTGCACCTCTCGTTAAGGATTTGAGAAAGATGTGGAATGAAGGCGTTTCCATGTTTGATGCACATGGTAATACAGAGTTCACCTTGCGTGCAATGCTCTTATGCACCGTTAATGATTTTCCTAAGTGCAAAGGGAAGAACAAAGCATGCCTAATATGTATAAGAACAAAGGGAAGAAAGCATGCCCAATATGTATCGATGACATGGAATCCATGTGGATTCCTAAGTTCAAGCATGTATTCATGCCCAAATTATAAGTAAGCTTAAATTACCTACACGAGATCATGCTAAACCTTACAAGTTAAATTGGCTGGATAATGACACCGGTTTAAAGGTTAAGAAACAAGCACTTGTTTCATTCACTATAGGAAATTTTTATGATGAACGTTGGTGTGATGTTTTACCTATGAGTGCGTGTCATATTTTGCTTGGTAGACCATGTCAATTTGATAGAAAAGCTATTCATGATGGTGTTTCTAATGTCTATACGGTCACTACCAAATTAGGAAAGAAGATTAGGTTGTTACCTTTTCCCCCTAAGGTTGAACCTATGGTGGAAAAGAAACCAAACTTCCTTATGTCTAGGAAGGAGTTTGAGGAAGAATGCATGATAGAGGGAGGAGGGTTTCTGCTTATTGTAAAGCCCATTGTTGATGATGTTTCTCATGTGACTAACTCTATTCCGTTGAGAAACTTGCTTAAAGAATTTGCAGATGTGTTTCCCGATGATTTGCCTAAAGGGTTGCCTCCATTTTGTGGTATTGAACATGCAATTGATTTGGTACCGGGAGCCTCATTACCAAACAAGGCAGCCTATAGATGCAATCCCGAGCAAGCTAAGGAGTTGCAAAGACAAGTTGAAGAACTCATGGAAAAGGGCTATGTGCGTGAAAGCCTTAGTCCATGTGCGATGTCTGCCCTTTTGGTGCCAAAGAAAGAAGGAACTTGGAGGATGTGTATTGATAGTCGTGCCATCAACAACATAACTATCAAATATAGATTTCCCATGCCAAGGCTAAAAGACATGCTTGATGAATTAAGTGGAGCCACGGTTTTTAGCAAAATTGACTTGCGAAGTGGTTATCATCAAATGAGAATTCGTGAAGGAGATGAATGGAAGACCGCTTTCAAGACAAAGCAAGGTCTATATGAATGGCTTGTCATGCCATTTGGACTTTGCAATGCTCCTAGTTCGTTCATGAGACTCATGAATGAGGTATTACGTCCCTTTCTAAATAAATTCATTGTTGTATATTTAGATGATATTCTAGTATATAGTAAAACTAAAAATGAGCATTTGATACATTTGAGAGTTTTATTTGAGGCATTGAGAGAGCATAAATTGTATGGAAAAATGGAAAAATGTACTTTCATGTGTAGTAGTATTTCTTTCCTAGGCTACATTGTTTCTAATGAAGGAGTACAGGTTGATCCCGAGAAGGTGAAAGCTATCTCAACATGGAAGGTACCCAAGGATGTTCATGAGGTTAGAAGTTTTCATGGACTAGCTTCATTTTACCGAGTCTTCATCAAGAACTTTTCCACTCTTATGGCGCCTTTAACGGAGCTCTTGAAGAAAGGTGCATTTCAATGGAATGAAGCAGCCCACAAAGCCTTTGAAGACGTCAAAACCAAGTTATGAAACGCTCCAATACTTGCATTACCTAATTTTGACAAGTTGTTTGAAGTAGAATGTGATGCAAGTGGCGTAGAAATTGGTGCGTTTCTTGTTCAAGAAAGGCGTCCCATTTGTTATTTTAGTGAAAAGTTAAGTGGAGCTAAGTTGAATTATTCAAATTATGATCGTGAATTCTATGCCATTGTTAGAGCTTTGGATTATTGGTCTCATTACTTAAGGCCAAAGCCATTTGTTCTACATTCCAATCTTGAAGCTTTGAAGTTCATTCATGGTCAACAAAAGCTCAACCATAGACATGCAAAGTGGGTGGAGTTCCTACAATCCTTCACTTTTAGTTCGAAGTACAAGGAAGGGAAGAAGATGTGGTGGCGGATGCGTTATCAAGGAGGAGTTACTTACTTGCTATGGTTCACACTCAAATATTAGGCTTTGAACACCTAAAGGCCTTATATGAAAGTGATGATGATTTTGCTACTGAATTTTCTAAGCCCACTAAAGGGTACTTGGTTCATGATGGTTTCTTATTCAAGGGAAACAAATTATGTATCCCTAAAAGTGGAGTGCGTATTGGTGCGTGAAGTCCATGAAGGAGGCATTGCGGGTCATTTTGGAATTCATAAGACTATGGAGATACTTCAAGAACATTTCTATTGGCCACGAATGATCAGGGATGTAACACATGTGGTTGAAAGATGTTCTACTTGTCAAAAGTCCAAGAGCACCTTTCATAAGGGTCTTTACACTCCCTTGCCCGTTCCTAATGCTCCTTGGGAAGAGGTAAGTATGGACTTTATTGTGGGTCTTTCTAGGACTCAAAGAGGAAACGATAGCATCATGGTGGTTGTTGATCGTTTTTCTAAAATGGCTCATTTCATTGCTTGTCACAAGAAGGATGATGCATCTAAAGTTGCTTATTTGTACTTTCGAGAAATATTACGCCTACATGGAGTGCCAAGGACCATTGTTTCGGATAGGGACACTAAGTTCCTAAGTCATTTTCGGAGGACGCTTTGGAAGTTGGTAGGTACTAAACTCCTTTTTAGTACTTCTCATCATCCACAAACGGATGGTCAAACAGAGGTCACAAATCACACTTTGGGATCCTTATTGCATGGTCTAGTGAGTAGAACGCAAAAGGATTGGGATATGAAGTTGGCTCATGCCGAGTTCGCCTACAATAGATCACCATCCTCTACCACTACTCGTGCTCCTTTTGAGGTGGTCTATGGGGTAAATCCTTTACTTCCTCTTGATCTTATTCCTTTGCCCAAGAAAGATCTAGTTCATGTTGATTCAAAGAAAAGATGGGAAGCTTTTCAAGAGACATGGGCTCCAGTCAAGGAAAAGATTGAAGCCATGAATACCGTTTACAAGGAAAGAGTTAATAAAAGAAGGAAACAACCTACTTTTGCTCAAGGTGATTTGGTGTGGTTACATTTGCGCAAGGAACGTTTTCCTAACCTTAGGAAGAACAAGCTTATGCCTAGATCAGATGGTCCATTTCGTGTGGTTTAAAAGATTGGCGAAAGTGCTTACAAGCTTGAATTGCCAAGTGACTATGGTGGTGTTAGTGCAACTTTCAATGTGGGTGATTTGTCTCCATACCTTGAAGATGAGAGTTTGAGGGCAAACTTCTTTGAAGAGGGGGAGAATGATGAGAATTCAGTCCACGAAGTCTAAGATCATCAAGTTACGGTTCCTACAACACAAGCTACAGTCCATGCTTTACTTAGCCACGCAAATGTCAAGCAAATAGCTGCTAATTTCGTGGGATTCTCTTCAAAGAAATCCTTTATTACTTGCCTTAAATGGGAAGTTGAATAAGGCACAATTGCCTTAAATGGGAAGTTGAATAAGGCACAATTCAAGCAGCAACTTGAAGCTTCAGTGGACGGTTTTTTTTTTTTAGGAATGCAAAGGGTTTTTTTTAGGAGATATGCAAGGGGAGTTAAAGCTCTGGTGATAGATGTAGAAGTTTTGTGAGTAAAAAGAGAGTAGTCAAGTTTAGATTGAATAAATTCTTGAGACAAAAGCACATGAGTGAGTTTAGAAAACTATTGACAAGAGGCTTGTTTAAAACCATAAAGGGACTGTTTTAATTTGTAAACTATATTGGAAGCCAGTGTCAAACCATCAGGTTCTTGCATATACACATCTTCTTGAGGATCACCATGTAGGATTGCATTATTAATGTCAAGCTGATGAATGATCCATTTCTTAGAGGCAGCAAGTGCTATTATACAATGGACACTAGTCATTCGAACAACAAGAGAAAAAGTCTCCAAGAAATCAACACCATACCTTTGGCCACCAAACGAGCCTTTTATTGTTCCAAAGAACCATCTGACTTTAATTTCACCTTATAAACCCATTTACACATTACTGTTTTCTTTCCAGCAAGAAGAGAGACAATATCCTTTGTGTGATTGTTTTGTAAAGCTTGCAGTTCAAGATCAATAGCTTAAACCCAAAGAGGATCCAAAATAGCTTGTCTATAAGAACAAGGTTCGTTCCATTGTGTTTGAGAAACAAACATATTTTGTTGAGATGGAAGTAAAGAATTAAAGTGCACAATAATGCACCAATGTGCAGTAGAGTAGATTAACTCATCAAGATGAGAAGGTGGTTTGTGAATTCTAGTGAATTTACCTGTGGGTAGAGATAAGGAGGGTTGAGACAAATCAACAACTAAAGGGATTTCTTGTGGACATGTAGAAGTAGTATGGGAGGATATAAGTTTAGATATAGGGGTTGAAACTTTTATAGTCACGTTAGATGCTGGACTAGGAGCATTGGGGGGTTGAATGGAGGTACATCTGGATTAGGTGGAGTAAGAAAATCATAGGCATCATATTGAGATATAGGTGTAGAAGGAGGGAGGTAGAACTTAGAAAAAGAAGAGCTAGGAGGAGTGTGAAAGTGATATGGAAAATAATGTTCTTGGAAAGATACATCTCTAGAAATGACGGATTTTGTTAGTAATGGGATTGTATGTTTTGTAGGCCTTTTGACCAAGGTCATGCCCTATGAATATAGAAGGATGTTCTCTAGCTTGTAGTTTAGGTCTTCCTTGCCTTTTAATAGACTTAAAACATAAGCAACCAAAGGATTTAAAATGAGAATTATTTGGTTGTTGGCAATATAACTTTTCAAAGTGTGAGATGTTGTTGATGTAAGACAAAGGAATACGATTGATAATGTAAACAACAGTTTCAATACATTCCCCCCAAAAACGAGGTGGAAGATTGGACTGAAAAGATAATGCTCGAGCAATTTCCAAAAGATGTCGATGCTTGCGTTCAACAACCCCATTTTGTTGAGGGGTGTCAACACAAGATTTTTGGTGAAAACGCCTTTTTAAAGATATAATCGCAATGCCTCTGTGTCACAAAGTTCTCGAGCATTATCAGTTCGAATGGTTTGTATGGGACAATGATATTGCGTTTCAATATAAGCATAAAATTTTTTGATGAAAAAAATACATTGATCTTTAGTTTTCATGAGGTAAATCCATGTTGCTCAAGTGTAATCATCTACAATGGTCAAGAAAAATCTATATTAATCATGAGTGACATGTTTGTAAGGGCCCCATACATCTATATGCAGCAATTGAAAAAATTTAGTTGTCTTGATAGAACTAGAAGGAAAAGGTTTTCTAGTTTGTCTTGTTGCAAGGTAAATGGTACATATAGTACTTTCTTGTACTTTATTTACATCAAGATAAGGAAAAAAAAGTTTTATTTGTGAAAAAGGTAAATGACCTAGTCTAAGATGCCACAATTTAGCTAGATCAACGTATTTGGTATGCTATTTGGAAGGCTGTGCAGCTACACAAGTTGAGTTGTATTGAGAATTTAGTGATGTGAGTGAAGGAGTATCAGCATAATAGAGGCCATTTAACAATCTTTCAAGAACTCTTGTCTTTGAATGATCCTGAAGTAAGCACTCAACATTAGTAAACACAACACTACTATATATATCAGTGCACAATTTATGAACAAATATTAGGTAAAATTGAAAATCTGGGACGTATAGAACATTTTTTAGAATGAATCCATCCATCAAAAACACATCACCATAAAGATGAACCATGACTTTTCTGCCATCAGGAATAGTAATACTGTGTTTAGGAGTCACAATCTGGTGAGTGAAGAGAAATGATTCTAAGGAGTTGCACATGTGGTCAGTTGCACCACTGTCAACTATCCATTTTGATGTAGCAATTTTGGAAAGAAAGTAGAATTTACCTGCAAGATTAGTGGAATTGGATGAATTGTCAAGGTTTAGAGACCCGGAATCAGAGGTGTGATCCTTTTGTTTGTTCAAATAGTTTATGAGGTTATGAAGTTGTTCATTATTTATACCAAGATTTTCTTTATTAGATGTATACTCATCATCTTGCCATAACTTGTAAATTTTTTGTTCTTGAATCCAGGAGGATATCCATGCACCTTAAAACACTTTCAATAGTATGACCAGCAATTTTACAATGTTCTTAGAAGTACATAGAATTTCTTCGAAAATCAGTACCTGAGGAAGATCTAATGTAGGATCCATTAGAATTCTACTTGTAGTGTTTGTTGTGAGTTTGATGTTTATTATAAAAGATTCTCTTATTCGCACCAAAAGCCATAGAATCACCATTAGAAACGTTCAACCTGAATAATTCCCTAAGCTTCTGTTCTTGTTGCAACATTCTATATGGGGTGGTCACGTTAGGTAACTCAGGCAACATCAATATGTTAGTTTTAATAGGACTGTATGGTTCATCAACCTTCATGAGAAAACTCATTAATCTTTGGTCTTTTAGGAGTTTTAGCACCTTCTTAGTTAATCAACAAGAACATCCACTACATTCACAAGCAGATATAGGATTGAGAGTATCAATTTCATCCCAAATAGACTTCACTTTTGTAAATTATTCAGCTATGCTCATATTGTTTTCTTGTGAGAGTTTAGGAAGTTCTTCATGTAGAGAGTACATTTGAGTGGATGTAGAAGTACCAAACCTTTTTTCAAGATCGCTCCAAATCTCATGAGCAAATGAGTAATACATCACACTTTTGGCAATTATACGAACTAAGGATGTAAGCAACAATCCAGTGACTATTGTTTCACCTCTCCCACGTCTTCCAATTAACATCTTCTTCTGGTGGTTTAGGAAGTGTTCCATCCAAAAAGCACAACTTATTCTTGGCAATAATACCTATCATCATAGATCGTTTCTAATCTCCCAATCCAACTCCCACTAGTGGAAAAAACCTCATTTGCTACGATTTTTTGGCCATTATTTGCTGCGATTTTGGCCCCCAGCAATAGTGATAGCAGCAAATGTCCTACTTTAAATGCTGCAGTTCAAAATCGCAGCAAAAAAGGGTATTGTTTGCTGCGGTCAACCAAAAACCGCAGCAAATAAGGTGGAGTCATTGTGTTGAGTCATTGTGATTAACTAGTTCAGACATGATTAAGGTAGAAAGAATTGAGTAAAATGTAGAGAAAAAAACATCAAAAAAGGCAGTGGTAGAAAATAAAACGAAGTAAAAAAATGAATTAAGTGATTAGGAAGGTGCTGCTCTGATACCATGAAAACAGATGAAAAATTGCTGAAGTACGACAATGGTGGACCAAACCATTTTGGCGTGAAAGAGAGAGAACAAGAGAAGCTTCTATTAATTTTTACCATATGAAAAGAAGTACAAGACCTATGGATATATATACAAATGAAAGCTGTACAAGCTAATGTAACAATAAAGAAATATGATGTCACTTTCTTGTTACAATATAAAAGAATCCTGCAAAATTACAAAGAACAACAAATTTTATGAACCTTGGATAATACATTAACCACCTTGGGTAATAGACAAGGGTTAATATATTTATCATTCTTCCATTGATTAATTAGCCTTTTATTGATCAACGACTCTGATGGCACTAATTTTTTTGTTTTGTGTTTTTAGGTTATTATCTCCTGATATTGTATCTTCAAATTTTTTCTTCGAAGTAGGTATACAGCATCTAAAGTAGGGCTTTAAAGTTTAGGAAAACTTACCTAGAATTATTCAAAATTTTATTGATTTTCATAAAATAATTTTAACTTTTGATAAACCATAAATAATCTAAATTTTAGTGGCACTTATCAAAGAACATTGTTGCCCAAATAATGACCGATTTTTGCAAGTTAATTTCTAAAAAAAAGAAAAATTAAATTAAAAATCAAAAAATAAAATAAAAGGAAATTTTACCGTGAATAATACAACTTTTCACAAATTTTCCTATAACAATACCCACTTTTTATTAAACATGAATAACACCAACATATGTGGATTTTTTCTTAGAATAACACCAACTTTAATTTATTAGCTAATTTACCAGTTTTTTTGGTCATATAATCTCCTATAATTTGATTTTTAACATTTCAGGGATATTCTAGAAAAACACTCCCAAAGTTGGTATTATTCATGGATAATCAAAAGTTGATATTATTGTAGGAAAATATGCACAAGGTTCTATTATTCAGAATAATTTTTCCTAAATCATAAAAGTTAAAATCAAAAATAAACTTACTTGATTTCTCTTTTTAATTATTTTGATATTTTAATTTTTTTGTAATTTATATTTGTATTTACTTTTAAAATTTCTATTACAAAATGACTTGTTATATAAGAGGTTACCTTGGTGCATTCTTAGCAAGCATTCTTTATAGTTGGGATTATTCATGTTTAATCATAAGTTGAGATTATTATAGAAAAATTTGTAAAAAGTTGAATTATTCTAGGTAACTTTTCCTAAATATTATAATTGATGTTATTAGAAATAAGTAAGCCTTTTAAGATATTTAGTATGCACTTTAGTATTTAAGTTAAATATCATAGCAATCATAGTAGAAGTTTTAAGATTCAATGTAATATTTCAAGATACAAAAAGTAGACATTTAACGTTGCATAGTAAATATTTTATATCTAAAGTACGTATTATAAGACTTTAAGTAAGGATTAAAGATTTTCAAAGTAGGTGCTTTAAGATAAAAAAAAAATAGGCATTTTAAGTTACAATGCAAAAAAGACATTTTAATATCTTAAGTGGATTTTTATAAGTTACAAAATAAGTGTTTTAAGACCAAACAGAGTTGGTGTTATAAGATTTAAAGTATGTGTTATTAGAACCGAAATAGATGTGTTTAAAGTTCTACTAAAGTAGATGTTGTATGACTCGAACCACGTGTTTAATGTCAAAATAGTCATAGTAGGTGTTTTTAAATTCAAAGTAGGTTTTTGCTCAACTAATTTTTTGATATTTATTTTTTTTTTTTTGTGTCTTTGGATCGAATATATAATGTGTATGATTTATTTTTAGTATTTTGCATTTTTTCCCAACCATTTGACGAATTTGCTGAGAACTTTAGCTGAGAGCTAAATTTTTGGAAGTTCCAACGAAACTCTTAGATTGTTGTGGGGTCATACTTATGAGATTGTTGTGGGGTCATGCAATATAATAGTGTGTAAGCATTAATTGCATAAATTTCCAAAACATTTTATATACAAAATACATAGTTCTAAAATACTCGTATTTAATTGTAATATATTATGTGGGAAAATATCACTTACAAGTATAATAACTAGTGTAAATTTCATGTAAAACTACAAAAGATGTTATTTCTGTTTTGGGTCTTGCAATGCAATAAGTTTAATTTCCATTTTCTCAAAGAAGTTGGGGAATGATGGGCGAAACATCAAAAGCTTGGAGAGTCGCATTTAATGAAGTACTCGTAAATAAAGTCCAAAGGAAGTAGTAGCAGTTATTTCATTGAATTTATTTTGCAGGTTTTAGAAATCGTCAAAAGACTTGAAATTTCCGAATAAAAACCTTTGAATAACGATAAGATATAGTAATGGAGTGGTTCAATTGGACCCTTTGATTAGACTATCTTTCCATTTTTGATATAGTATATGGCCCATCATATACTTCTTGTCTACCATGTGTCTATATTCTTATTGCTCGTCTTAAAGTAATATCTTCTCATTATAAGATAGGTCCATATAATTAATTTATTTCTTTAACTGATTATTTTAAGATCATAAGTAATTATTTTAAGGTTATAAGTAATCAATCTAAAACTATAAAAAGTAAATATTTTAAGATTGTAAGTGATCATTTTAACGTTATAAGATCACTTTAAGACAAAATGCATATATTCAGCCAACCCAATAGAAATAGTCTCACTGTGAGGCCGTCTCATTTAAATATTAGGGTAATTTTTTTAAGTTGATTTATTAAATGTTATTACTTCCTCCATGTCTAGTGGTGGACCTATAACTCATTTTTGACGAAAGTACAATCTCTTAACTATATATAAAAGTAATCTACTACTTCAAAAATTAATAAAAAAAAAAAACTAAAAAACACTATTATATATTAAGCAATTAAATATGCTTCAAGCATCAATTAACCACTAATAGTAGTATATTATTTGCAGTATAGTCATATTTAATAAATAATTAAAGTGCAAAATACATGATAGCTAAACTGTTTATGGGGATCCAATTAATAAATGACTAAATTACAATTAGTCTAAAGTTATGTCCTTATGTATACGGTTTTATGTTGGTGCTTAGGGGTTTATTCTTGCTATTTAGCTAAATTAGCCAAATTTTACGGTAAGACCAATCTTTAAAATGCCAATGAAGGTGGATAGGAGCACTATACCTCTCTAGAGGGGGAGGGTGATTAGATAGTATAGCCCTTTAAAATTTTTGTCTTGACAATTAACTCTTTATTTTTCTCCACTTGGTCTTGATTTGGACTTCAGATTCAAAGCCTTGTATACCAGTTTGTTATAGCCCTTTGAAGACTCAATTCTCTTTAGTGATGATGATAATTCAAAACATATATTAAATTAAACAATAAATTAAGTAATTATATTTAGTTGTTTAAGTAAGTTCAAAAAACATATTAAATATTAAAGGATTATTTGCAAAGAAACACCTTTTAAAACCCCTTTTTCGTAAAGAATCACCTTTTATAATTTTTTTTGTAAAAAAACACCTTTTAAAAGATTTTTTTAAAAAAAAAAAACACCTTAAATCAGTTTCCGGTGACTTTTGTCAACTTTCCGGTGTTGACTATGCCATTTGTCAACTTTCCGGCGTTGACTTTTATTTTTATATTTATATTTATTTTTATTTTTATTTTTATTTTTATTATTAATATTATTTTTTAAAAAAATTTTTATTTTTATTATTATTTAAAAAAATTTTTAAAAATAAAAATAATAATAATAATAATTAAAACAAAAATAAAAACAAAAATAAAAAAAATAATAATTTTTTTAAAATTTTTTTAAAAAAAAATTTTTATTATTTTTTTTTATTATTATTTTTTTATTTTTCCTTTTGTTTTTAGTTTAATTTTATTTTTAATTATTATTATTATTATTTTTTTTTTAATTTTAATTTTATTATTATTATTATTATTATTATTATTATTATAATTTTATTATTATTATTATTATTATTATTATTATTATTATTATTATTATTATTATTATTATTATTATTATTATTATTATTATTATTATTATTATTATTTTTATTTTATATTTTTTATACTTTTTATTTTTATTATTATTATTATTAATTTTTTTAAAATTTTTTTAAAATATATTTTTTATTTTTGTTTTTATTTTATTTTTTTTATTATTATTAATATTAATTTTTTTAAATTTTAATTTTTATTATTATTTAAAAATTTTTTTTAAAAAAATTAATAATAATAATAATAATAATAATAATAATAATAATAATAATAATAATAATAATAATAATATTAAAATTAAAAAAAAAATAAAAAAAATTAAAAATAAAATAAAAATAAAAACAAAAGGAAAAATAAAAAAAATAATAATAAAAATAATAACAAAAAAAAATTTAAAAAAAATTTTTAAAAAAATTATTATTTTTGTTATTTTGGTTTTTATTTTCATTATTATTATTATTATTATTATTATTTTAAATTTTTTTAAAATTTTTTTTAACATAATAATAAAAATAAAATTTTTTTTTTAAAAATAATATTAATAATAAAAATAAAAATAAAAATAAAAATAAAAACAAAAGTCAACGCTGGAAAGTTGACAAAAGTCACCAGAAACTGATTTAAGGTGTTTTTTTTAAAAAAAGTCTCTTAAAAGGTGTTTTTTTACAAAAAAAAATTTAAAAGGTGTTTCTTTACAAAAAAGGGGTTTTAAAAGGTGGTTCTTTGAAAATTTCCCAATCTTAAATGATTAATTGATACATATTTTAAGTTTGATATACATATTGAATGAAGTTTAAACTAAGGGGCCGTTTGGTTCGCACAAGGGAATCGGAATGGAATGAGGAAAGAGAATGAAGGAGAAAGGAATGGATTCCCCTAATTTAGCCTAGTCGTTTGGCTGTGTTCAGGAAACGGAATGAACTGCTCATTGATTCCCTTTGTGACTGTTTGGTTCAAGTTAAGGAATCAAATTATGAGTTTTTAAATTCTTTTATATTTTTTCCAAAAATAACTAGTTATTTTATGATAAACTTGAAAAACTTATTTTAAAAAAAATATCATTAACCTGTATCATCTTTTCCTGTAATATGAAGAAAAAAAAACATAACTCTAAATAATATCTTTCTAGAGCTGTTCAAAAGTGACCCGATTCGAAAATCCGAACCGAAATCGAACGTAAATCGACCCGAAAATGTGTTCCTTTTTTGTTTATCGAACCGACAGTACCCGAACCGGTTGACAATCGAAAATGGGAAAGCTGAACCCGAGCTGTAACCGATTTTTGTAACCGACACATAACCGTTAACCGAGATTACCCGAATCTAATAATGACCGACCCGAGTCATATCCGACCCGAATCATGCTCGAAATCGAATTCTATCCGGCTAAAACGGACTTAACCCGAACGAATTTTAGATCGAACTGCTGTAAACCTGAACCAATTTTTAACATAGAAGTATGATAGACTCATATTCAATCATTTTATTTGTTAATCTAATAAAGTGTTAGATATTTTAATAAATTAAATTTTATAAATACATGGTTTCCTATATTTAGAGTTAATAAACAATGGTCAATGTTTATTAAACTACTTTTAATCGAATTAGATGAATATTAATAGAACTTTATAATTTTAATTTCCGATCAAACAAGTAAAAGTAACAAAGTAATAATGATTACTAATTGATTTGCATTTTAACTATTTTGCTTTAAATAAAGGGAATCTTGTCATCAATTAAAAATTGACTAACAACTTAATTTGATATTAATTCGATCGATAGTAATTAGTAATACGTAGCTGAATTTTGCTTTAAAAAAAAATCGAATCCGATCTGTACCCGACAAAACTGAACCAATTAGTAATCGATGACAACCCGAGACCGATTGACACTCGACACGAACTTCAACCGACACCGAACTGATGCTAACCCGATAGCTTGAATAACCGATCTCCAACCGAACCGTGACTAACCGACTTGACTCGAGTATGACCCGTTGTAACACACAGTCGAAAAATAACCAATCCGAAATGCAACCAAACCGAATGACATCCGTCCGAAACCGACCCGATCACCCGAATGAACACCTTTCTATCTTTCTAGCTCCATTGATTACAAATCCAAATAATCCCCTTTTTCTATATCAAAATTCATACCAAAAGTGTTCTAGTATGACCCAAGTCTTTGCCAATAGTCCTTTCTAGATAAAGTTCATGCCAAAAGTCGTAGTTTGTGAACAACACCTAATTCAAAATCATACCTTTAATATCAAAATTTTGCCTTTTTTTGATCAAATATTAAGCAATTGGAAGATGGAGGAAGTAATTTGAAGGAGAAAAAGAAAGTGTGAGTACTAATGTGAATGAATTAAGGGTAATTGGTTTAATTTATAGTAGGTAAGTGAGGTTAGTTATAAGATTTAGAGGGAGAAGTGAGAAGTTATCTGTTAATGGGGAGCTATTTTTATTTTTTTTTATTTTTAAATTTCTGAATTTTTTTTTAGTATTAATATTACTATATCATTATTTATTATTATTATTATTATTATTATATTTTAGGGTTTGAGAGGAGAGAGAGAAAGTGATGGATAATGAAGTGGGGAATGAGAATGAAAAAGTCTTGGGGAGGATGGGGAATGAGTGTGGCCCAAAATTGGGTAAACCTAAAAATAAAAAAGGGGAAAGGGAATGATAGAAAGTGGCAAACAAACAACAACAAAGAGAATTGGGTCTGTCCATTCCCTTTTCCTTTGATTATTACACCCAACCAAATAGCCCCTAAGTTTAAATGACTTGAGATAATTGTATTTGGATAAGATTATATTTGAATTTGAATTAAATAAATGTATGTTCAAAACGTTGAAATACTTGAATTATATATATAAGGTTTTCACAACCTTCGGCATAGTGACGAATTCTATTTTGTAGAATATTTTTCTCATCTTTTAAGATCTTTTCAATTTGAAACATGTCAAAGAGGTTTTTAACTAATTCGTCTTTAGAACAAGAGTTAAGAAAGTCAATTACCTCCTTAAGATTTTGATCTAGATCATCATCTTTGTCATCGTTAGCCATAAGACATAAGTGAGCTTGACCATCTTCACTTTCGGATTCGGTTGATCCTTTGGAATCACTCCATGTAGCAACCATTGCTTGTTTCTTCTTGTTTTCTTGTAAGATTCCCTTTTCTTCTTAGGGCATTCCTTTACAAGATGCTCTTTGTTTTTAGATTTAAATTTTTTAAATCTTTTGTGAATCTTCATGATTCCTTCTAGACCTTTTGTGATCAAGGCAAATGGATCTTCCTCATCATCACTTTCTCCATCATCGCTTGAGGATTTATGATGTTTCTTTGCCTTTAACGCAAGATTCTTCATGGATGGTGTTACATCAGTTTCTCCATCATCATGTAGAGTAAGTTCATGAGTTGAGAGTTTTCCAAGAAGATCGTCAAGTGATAAAACTCTCAAGTCTTGAGCTTCTTCAATGGCAGTGACTTTTAGACCCCATTTGGATCTTGGAAGACACCTCAAGACCTTCTGGACTTTTTCTGCATTAGTAAAAGTTTTACCAAGAGAATTCAAACTGTTAATAATTAATGTAAAACGAGTAAACATTTCATTGATATTCCCATCCTTTTTCATCTTGAACATTTCGTATTGATGCATGAGAATATTGATCTTTGTCTTCTTTACTGACTTGTTCCTTCATATGTCACAGCTAACTTATCCGATATTTCCTTAGCACTTGTGCATGATGAAACTCTATTGAACTTGATACCATTTAAAACACAACACAATTGATTCATTATTCTATAGTATTTGAAAACGGATTCCAAATCACTTTGTGAGTGTTGGACCTCTTGAGTTTTGATGATGACTACACTTTATTTAAACAAATATATTTTTAGAGATTGTGTGCAGGTCGATATCCGGTCGTAATTATGATCGTTGATAGTACCTATGACTTGGTTCATGGAAATGTACGTGTCAAAAGGATCCAAAAGATGTTATGAGAGTATATCGCTTGGGATGTAAAATGGAGACAGGAGGTCTACTGTTCCCAAGTTGGATGATTCTAAAAAAACTGGAAATTGGAGACAGCGCACTGTTCCTGAACTGGAGTCAGATTACGTCTACTGAAAATTCTGATTATTATTTTTTAATTATTATTTTTAGTTGATGTATTAATTAAAGTTAATTTGTGGCATTAATAAATTATTAAATTTAATTGGCAAAATATTTTCTAAAATATCTAACGTGTGATTTTCTAAATATAAGCCTTTATTTTAGGATCTATGTTTAGTAAATGACTAAATTTAGCTAAGAAGGAACAACAGCTGATTTTAAGGGATCCTTAGCTATTATTAGCTAAAGGTAACAGTCCCTAATATTAGTAATAGGTAACCGTCCCTATTATTAGCTAAAGGCAACTGTATCTAAATTTAGCTAAAGTATACCGTGGTTATTATTGGAAAAGGAAACTGCAGCTAATTTTAGTATATGGGAGCTGCTGCTAAAGGGAACAATAGTTATTATTAGTATCTGGGAACATGATTATTTTTAAATAATCGTGGGCTTGATTTTGTCAAGATTAATACCTAGTTTTTAGAGAATAACCGTAGGATGACTTGGATTTTAAGTCCAAATTACTCTCCTTATTATTTGGGATAAGGGAGTAGTGGTTGGTTTACTCCTTTTAATTAGGGATTTTAGCTCTATAAATAGAGACTTTTAGCTGTTCTTCAAAACTTGCCTTAGTATGAGCCATTAAATCATACGTGATTTTGGGAGAATTTTTACAAGAAAATTTTGTTTTAAAATTGCCAATCAACTTATAATATTTTCTTGTGCAACTTATTGATTTTATTTTTAGAGAATTTTTATCCTTTTGTAAGAGATTTTGAGTGATATTTGTAATTAGACTTGGGTGAGTCTAAGGGGGAATTAGATAGCTTTTAGTGAAGCTAGTGAGGAGTTTAGCTTTTAGTGAAGCTAAGTTTGTTGCTTTGAGTGAAGCAATAGTAAAGAGAAGTTGGCCTAGTTGATGCGCTTCGAGTAAAGTAAGGTGTTTAATGTAATTGTAACGAGTTGCCTTAAATATAGTGGAGAATTTAAAAATCCTGTGGGCTCGTGGTTTTTCCTTCTAATTAGGCCTAGAAGGTTTCCACGTAAAAATCGTGTTGTCTCTTTCATTATTTCGCTCTAAGTTTAAGCTTTATTTATTTTGATTAATTCTGCAAAAACAGGGCAAAAACGCTTAAACTCGTAACAACAACAATTCACCCCCCTCTTGTTGCTGTTCCCGTTTTTGTCTAAGTCTATAGTGAGTATTCGGACACGGATTTTACCACATCATTTCCTTGAGCGTCCTTTTTCATGGGTACCTCAGGTCCTTTAGTTATGAAATCCCAAAGTTCCATATCTTGATCAATCACAAATATCTTCATCAAAGTTTTCCAATAAGAGAAATTTGTTCCATAAAACAAAGGAGGTCTAGAGCATGAATAACCTTGAGCAAACAACCCTTCTCCTATCGGATCCATCACAAGATATTAATCTTTATATGTGAAACTAAGCTCTGATACCAATTGAAAATTGATAGGAGTTTGAATAAAGAGTATGCCCGTTTAAAATTTTTGGCCCTTCTTAGACACTCCTCTTGACTAATTCCAACACATTTAGCTATTTTTTAGGCTTCTCTAGGACTTAGTCAAACTTGTCATGTTAGTTCTAAAAATAACAATAATCAAGTACTATAATATTTATTCTTATACGTTTAATTAATTAAATTAAAACCAATTTAAATCATGAATAACTATTCATTCGATTTTTAGATTTTATAAAACACTTTATTCTAATTTCAAAAACATTAGAATCTTCTAATATCAATACTTATATGAGTGATCTCATAGGATTATAATTAGTAGTAAACTAATCTAATTAGTATACAGATCAAAGTTGGTTTCTAAGAAAACTCTATGATCACTTAAAATAATCGAATTTATATTATCTCTATAATTTGTCCTATTTATATTTAATGTTCACATTTAATCGAATGACATTCAATTCCTTCAATTAATGCCCTAATCAAAGTTACCCTCTTTAGCAGCTGACACGTGTCCTACTATAGAAAAAGGAACCTCTTGGCATTACCACTTGAGTCACCTATGTACTGTAAATGTACTTATGAGACAATTATTAATCAAATACATCGTCATTTTGCCTCTCTTCAACTTTCCTTTCTGCTAAGTAATAAGTTACTCTCTGAATCAAGCATCAATTCTTTAACCTTGAGTTTATCAATTAATTACTACTTTTTGAATTCTTAACAATTATTTTAATCCTAAATTAGGATCCCTGATCTTTAATACATATAAGCTAAACTAAATTTACATGATCTACAAATTAACAACATATAGTAATCATTATCATTTAACCAAGATTATAGTTAAAAGATTTATAAGAAAAAGATTTTTAGTAAAACTTAGGGAAGTTAATTTTCTTTGACGTCAATATTTAATGATTATTACTAATTAATCTAAGATACATTTAGAACGTGACATCTTTTTCTTCATTTCTATTCGATATTTAGAGAAAATTAGGACAGTTTTCATATACTATGAATATAGTGGAATAATAAGTATTAGAAATTAATAGTTAAGTGCTTTGAAAATAATAATAATAATAATAATAATAATAATAATAATAATAATAATAATAATAATAATAATAATAATAATAATAATAATACTTCTTATGTTGCACATGAAGAGTTGGCTTGGGATACCCTTCCTCAAAGGTAAGCCCTTGTTCCATACTGATGCTTCTCTCACGTGGGTTGCTCCTTCGGTTATATCGTTTTTGATTTGGTGAATAATAATACAATTTATATACAATAACGAAATAAAATTACAAACAATACAATACTAGAAAAACCTCATCTATATTTTGCGGTTTTTTTGTCACTTCATGTTACGTCTTTGGCCCAAAGCACTTGAAATAGCAGCATATATCATTATTTTGCTACTCTAGTTAAAAACTGGAGTATAAAAGAACCTATATATTGTGGTTCTTCTAGAACCGCAACGTTTGGTTCCGCTTTTTATGATATTAATAAATGAAAATAGTATTTAATTAAAACTACATATATATGTAATAATGACACCAATCCTTTATAATTTCCTCATTCATCACATAATAAATATTGAAGATTGATAGGAAATCGAATACTCTCGAGAGGGGGGTGAATAGAGAGTATGCCCGTTTAAAATTTTTCACTAGAAAATAAGCTCAAGAGTTTGGGAGACCTTTCAAAATAGTTTTCGGAAACTTTTTTAGGTCGAATAATAGATCTTTGAACTATGTGCGAAAATATACCTAAAAAAGAACAAGGAATTTGTTAACGAGGTTCAACTATTAATAGTCTACTCCCCGCCTATTTTCTCTCGCCACATTCTTCCCCTTGAAAAGCGTTTTACAAGTTCCCTTAATAAAAGTACTAATCCAATCTCACAAAAGAGAAAACAAAATGAATACTTTAAAAAGTATTCCAAGCTTTAGGCGTAGATGATAACTAAAATTCTAACTCTTTTTAACTCTAAATCCTATTACAAACGTAAGAGTTAGATGAACTAAGTTTACAACACTTATTGTATATTAAATCTCAAAGTAAGTAGAAAGCTAATTTGTGAGTAGTGTTGCAGTCCTTAATCCTTGAATAAAGCTACTTATACATATGTCACGCCTCAACATAGTCTTGCAAACCCAGGAAAGTTCATCCTATTATTTCGCCAATCTGATCAATCTGAACCAGTCTTCAAAACCTTGAGTCGCAAGTAAAACTGAAACTCCACTTAAGACTTGTTCAAACACGTTTTTGATACTATTTTTAGCTATTTCAATTCTTTGATGTATTCCTACGTTAATACTCATACAAAGCATTTAAAATTTAATAAGTCAAATAATAACAACAGGAAAAGTTAAGCCATATAAAGTTCCAAGTTTTAGCTTAATATGAATTATTCTTCTTATTTTTAGGTGAGGTTAAAAATAACTTCACACTTATAGGAAAACCTATAATTGGTATTAACTTTTTTTCCAAGCAAATTATTTATTTAAATATTCAAGTAATAAAACATGTAACAACAATTAATTACTTATTAAATACACGTTTAAATTTAATCTAAATTTAACCTTATCTTATAAAGACAATTAACTTAACTCATTTTATTTCTAACTTAATTCAACATATTTTAGACTTAAATTATTTATCAAATAACCACTTTATATCTAATATGATTTTGGACCTATCTAAACAACTAAATATAATTTCTTAATTTATTTAGTTAATTTAATACTAACAACTTCTTTTGGAGTAGTTTTTTGGCAACAAATGTTTTTCCATTGATTTTTTTGTGATATGATCCTATATTTCATTGGGTGCTGATGTAGATGTTTCTAATCCCAAATGGTCTTGGCATTATGACCATATTTACTTGGTTTTCTTAATACATTGAATTTGGTGTTTTCATTGTCAAACTCAATCATTAAATTTTCAATGGTTGCTAGTTTTAACAAAATATTATTCATCATAATTATTTTCAAATGTTTCGAATATATTATCAATCAGTAGATTTTATTTGGGAGAATCAACACGAAACGAAAAAAAAAAAATATATATATATATAGCAATTTTATTCGTGTTGTTTTTGAATTGAGCTTTAGATAAAAAATTATCAAATTCAAGCATAAAAACTTTAATTTTTTTTTGGATGATTTGATTAAGTTTTTTTGATGGTATGATTAAGTTATAATGATTGAGAAAAGAAATGTAAAAAAGTTGCTTTTCGATTTGGAGTTCAACGCAATACGCATAATGAGGAAGAAAACGATTTTCTAGATACATATGATTTAGTTACAGTTATGTGCGTCATTAAGCAAAATTCGCATTATTCCTTTTTAAATAAAAATATTGAGTTGGACTTTTTATGAGGCGTCTCTTAAAGAAATTGTTTCTCAAGAAAGCGACATTTAAGCAATATGTTTAAAAATCCAAATTAAGTAACAATTAATTATAAATTCTGCAACTTAGTTATGGTTGAGAATTGTAATTATTAACAACTTAAAAAATCTAAACATAGTTTTTCTATTAAGTAAGAATAAAAAAATTGAAAAACCAAATATATGAATAATCAATTTAATTAATATATGGATCCGAATCTTAATCTCAATTATCCGATTTTTGAAACAAAATACTGAATATTTTAAATTAGACAATTTGGATTAGATTATTATGCACACAGCACACCTCATACTGTAAGAGGAAAGAAGCAACACCATTATTATGCACAAAGCCCCTCAAAATAAACAAAGTTATTGGTCGATCCTGGCTTACTTGGCAAATGAAGCAGACTAGCCATTTAGAATATTACATTTAGGAGAAAATATTTGTTAATGTTTTTAAGACAAATATAAAAGATAAAATATATCCATGTGATGTCTCACTAGATCCGTCTTATTGTTTACTTTTTTATTACATATATATTTTTTTATGATGCGTATTAAGAGATATTAAGACTTTAAAATTGATTAAAAAATTATGCAAAAGGTAGATGAGAACAAAAAAGAACAAAAAGAGTAATAAAGGGGCTAATTTACTATTTTAAAAAGGGATAAAATCAAATCTCTATGCCTTAGGTGAAGCTATGTTAGATAATTTAGTGATTGCAAATTATTTCATACCGAAACTTTACCATCTTTAAAAAGAAAAGAATTTTAATTTTTTAAACAATCGATAAGCCATAAATTTATGCTGCATATAATGATCAAAATGATGTTAATAAATAAAAAGCTTTATTACATTTATTAGAATTTACCAAACATAAAAAACGAATAGTTTATCAATTTGAAATTTAGAGTGGATCTTTATTGGTTAACTATTTTAAACTTCAAGGGGTCACTAGTTAAGTATACGAAGTACTTTCATTACTTATCTTATAGGACAAAAATTGCTATTTAAATTATTTCACTGATGTTTTAAATTATTTCTTTTTTTTTTTTATTAGATTTAGTTTCTGCTTGTGCTGTCTTTTTTTGTTAGTAGTTGTATTTTTGATACAACGTTGCCACTCATATCCTTCTTTTACAGGACTCTTACTCTTTGGGGTAAAACCGACCGTTTTCCTCTAGTCCTTCCTGTGAAGGAAGTACAGGTAGGGCTGTAAAAACGGGTTAAAAGGTCGGAAACAGGTCGGTCAAAAACAGGTTCGGTAAAAAACGGTCGGTCAAAAGCAGGTCGTATAAGTCTTTCGGTACCGGTCGGTATCGGTCGGTTTATTCGGTATCCGATCGAATCCGGTTTTTTTCTGGTTGCGGGTGTCGGTCGGTATGGGTCCGGTATTTATCGGTCCGGTCATTACCGGAAACAGGTCACATTCGGTCGGTCAAAAACGGTTTTTTGCAGGTCGTAATCGGTATACAGATCATAACCGGGCGGTCAAAATCGGTAATCGGTCGGTCACAATCGGTATGCGGGTCAAAATCGGTCGGTCACAATCGGTCGGTTTTGGTCGGTATCGGTTCAGTTCAATTTAGTTGAACCGGGATTCAGTTCTGTTCAGTTCAGTTTTGGTTGGTATCGGTTCGGTTCAATTCAGTTAAACCGATATTCCGGTTAATTTGGTTGATATCGGTTCAGTTCAATTCATTTAAACCATGATTTAATTCAGTTCAATTATGTTCCAATTATTCTGTTCCAATTTGGTAAAAAATCGCATCGTGTTGCCTCATAATGTCATTGATCATGCGTTTATCCATGATGGGAATGATATATAGAAGGTGGAACCTCACATCAAGTTTTATAGATGTCGTTAGGTTATGAGTTTTATGACATCAAATTCAACTAATCAACTCCGTCTAAGTTAATTAATAGATCATAACATGTTAATTGATCGACTTCATCTAATATCAATTAGACAATTACAATTTACAACAATAATATGTTATTAATGTCACAATGTAAGTTTGTTAGATTGTCTTAATAATATATCTTCATCACTGATTGAATTGACCTTCGTTTGTCCATGGGGTGTGTTATTTTCAACTAATGTGATCGGTCATAATTAGAGGTGTTCATTCGGTTGATCGGGTCGGTTTCGGACGGGTGTTATTCGGTTCGGTTGTATTTCGGATCGGTTATTTTTCGGCTATCATTGACTTATAGAGTTATAGTTATAGACTTATAGACTATCATTGACATTTGACTGTTAACTCAATGTTATTACTTATTACTATTAGTTATTAGTTATTATTGATCTTGAATACTCTAAACTCTAAAGTAATTTATAGGCTATTATTAATAATCGATCGTAATTCAAAGTTCACTTATCATAATTCGATCTATTATAGATTATAGTAAATGAAACTAGTGTAGTACTCCACCTTTTTTTTTACTTTGAATTAAATAGCCTAAATTATGTAATTTGACCAAATTCAATAATAAAAATATTTAATATTTGATATAAAATATTTATATTACTCAAATAAATTATTTTAGATATAATCATATAATTGTCCAATTTGATGATAAAATGTTATTGGTTATATTGATAGCACACGGATAACGGGTTTAAGCCGTTGGATTTATAATGGTAATATCATATCAGTGGTCAAGATTGTGCCACGTCGCCGGATGAAAAA
Source organism: Amaranthus tricolor (assembly GCF_026212465.1). NCBI lineage: Eukaryota > Viridiplantae > Streptophyta > Magnoliopsida > Caryophyllales > Amaranthaceae > Amaranthus > Amaranthus tricolor. The sequence continues at coordinate 22,086,195 of NC_080054.1, read as the reverse complement.
GGGATTTGATGTATTTTCGTCATCCTGAAAGTGAATCTGATACAATACCTTATTTCCCAATTCCCGCTCGACTAAACCCTAACCCAACTCTCTCTTCTTCATCCTCTCACTGAAACCGGCGGCCCTCTTTCAATCCCATCCCTTCTCCTCCAATCCGGCTGGTAGAGTTTTAGGTATTTCTACTCCTCAAGTTTAGTTCATTGATTTTTGTTTAATATCTATCAAATCTGTTCATCTTTGTTTTTTGTGTTTAAAATCTTTGTTCGATTTGATTTTGTGTTCTTCCATTTTCGATTTGATTTGATTTAGTCTTCTTCCATTTTTTTTTTGTTCGATTTGATTTTGTATTTAATTTTCTGGGTTTAATGTGTTCGTTTAGGGCTAGATTTAGGGTTTTTTGTATTTAATCTTTGTTTTTTGTGTTTAATCTTTGTTTTTCGTGTTTAATCTTTGTTCGATTTAGTCTTCTTCCAAAAAATTTGGTCTGGCGGTTCATGTTCTTGCTTAAATTAAATTATGTGGAAAACAACAATCTAACTATAATAGGAATTAAATTATGTGGAAAAGAAATTGAATCAGAGAATGAAAAAGATTATGGAAACTAGGGTTAAATATCTTCTGTTTCCTTTTCCTTTCTTCTCTATTTTCCATTTTTCATGTTCTTGCTCTCGAAAATGGAGTATATCGTAGCTGCTCTCGACCAGTTGCTCCCATGAGTTCTATGTCCACGTTTTCCGGCGAGAAATGCCTTCTGAATTTCATGTACTTTAGGTTTTGTATCTCCATCAATAGATTTTACTCTGTTTAATCTTTTTCTCAATTTTCTTCGAGTTGTTGATAAAATTGAAGATGCGTTGGAAATACTTGCAATATTTTGTAAAGTTTAACTGAATTACTACTATTAGTTACTTTCTTATTCCTGTTGTCATATGTGTTTTTGGAAAACAGAAGGATTTAGATATTATAAATCTTTGCTTCATTTTTGTGTTCTTTGCTGCCTTGACTATTTGTGCTTGAATATAGGGTTTATTTTTGTTTGAAAATAACCCATGGTGTTATTTTTTTTTTTAAGGTATGGCTGACCCTGCTGTGGCTGTCCCCGAACAAAGAAGAGTTGTTAAACATAAAAAAATTACGTCACCGGTTTGGGATCAGTACCATGTATCGTACCCCAATGACGTACGGACGGTAAAGTGTAAATACTGCGATTATGAGGCGGCAGCACCAGGTAGTGCAGGTACAACTAATTATAAACGTCATACTGAGGGCTGTAAAGGTTATAAAGAGTTCATAAAAAATAACCCAAACGCTAATGTTGTGTATGATCATGATACTTACGTGCTTAAGTTTGCTGATTCGATATTATATCATGGATATTGTTTGAGTATGGTAGAGCATATTAAAACTAGAGAATTGCATCGTTGGTTAAATCCTAATGTCAAAGATGTGTCTAGATATACGATAACTAAATGCGTAATGGGTGAACATGAAAAGTACAAAAAACTAGTATTTGACAATATGCAATCTTGTAAGAGTCGTATATGCTTAACTTGTGATGGATGGACAGCATGTACTTCGCGTTCATATTTTGCCCTTACTGCCCATTTCATCGATGATGATTATAAATTGCATTCCCTTTTGTTAAATTTTCGCCGTTTTCCCCCACCCCACGATGGTGAATCTATATTCATGTTTGTGAAAGGTTTGTTGAATGACTGGAATATAGGTAGAAAAGTTTTTTCAATCACACTTGATAATGCTTCCTCTAATAATAGGATGGTTGAAAAACTAAAACGTGATTTGCACTCCTCTTCTCCTCTCCCTTTAGATGGCAAGTATTTTCATATAAGGTGTTGTGCTCATATTTTGAACCTTATTGTTAAAAAGGGTTTGAAACTTGTTGATAATTCCGTGACTAAGTTACGTGCGGTTGTTATATATATTGATTCTTCTGATTTTCGACTTACAAATTTTGAGAAAGCTAAAATTGATAAAGGTTTGCAATCAAAGGGTAAATTAGTTTTGGATGTTTCCACTAGATGGAACTCTACTTATGACATGATTCATAGGGCTCTTGAGGTAAAGGATGCTATTGATTTATATCTTGTTCGTGAAAGGGATATTGATGTTGATATTATTTCTGAGAATGAGTGGGATACACTTCAAGATATTTGTGATTTTCTTGAGCCATTCTATGAGATTACCAAGCTTTTTTCTGGTTCAAAATATCCCACTGCAAATTTGTACCTTTCTTGCATAATATGTATTGAAAAGATTTTGACTGATTCCCACCAAGATCCTAGTGATGCTGTGAGAAAGATGGCTGCTCCTATGTGGGAAATGTTTGATAAATATTGGTCCGATCATTCTATGGTTCTGTCTTTTGCCTTTTTACTTGATCCACGTTTTAAGATGACTTTCCTTAGTGATTATTATTCTATGCTGTATGTACCTACTGCGGTTGAACAAAAGGTAAATGATGTGCTTGCTGCGTTTGTTGCTTTATATGAATGTTATATGAATACCACTCAATCTGCTCCTGTTGCACCCTCTCCGTCAAACCTTGGTCCTCCTCGTCCGTTCCAAATGCGCAAGTTACGTCATGATTTTCCTCGTATTTCTGCATCTAGGACGGCGAGAGGTGATGTGGACTCTTATTTGGCCATGTCTCTTGTTGTTGATTATGATGGTTTTGATGTTCTTGAATATTGGAAGGGACAGTCTACCTCTTATCCAACACTCGCACTAATGGCTAGAGATATTCTAGCCATTCCAATTACTTCTGTTGCATCTGAATCTGCTTTTAGTGTTGGTGGTCGGATCCTTAACAAATTGAGATCTTCTTTGTTACCAAAAAATGTTGAAATTTTGGTGACAACGCGAAATTGGCTATTTGGGTTTGAACCCGAGGAAAATGCGAAGGAGATATTAAGTGTTATTGAGGAAAATAACACTGATCATGATGATAATGCTTCAGGTAAATGTAGTGCTCTATGAAGATTTTTTTCTTGTAATTGGGTTTTTTACCAAATTATCATATCTGAGCGCCCAATTTATATTTTATAATTAATTTATATTTTTTTTATTTTATTTATTATAACTTTCTGTCGTTTTTCCATCTCATGCTCTTAATCATAATACTCAGTATCTGAAAGTTGTTACTTTTATATGATCTTAAGGTACACTAAGTTTGGTGGAGCAGTTCCTTACAGATTATTGAAAGGCGGTGTCGCATTGAGGACTAGGAACAGGAGATCTAAGGTGGTGATGGAAGAGGAGGAAGAAGATGAAAGTGATGAAATGAGTTATACTTCTGAGAAAATTAAAGAAAAGTGATGAAATGAGTTATACTTTTGCAATTTCTTATGCATAACTAAAATTTGGAAAAGACTTTTTGTGTAGTTAGGATTATTGATGTTTATATTATTGGTAGGGAAAAAAATGTAATGGATCTATTTTAAATTTCGTCTAAACTATTAAATGAAATGAAAGTGGTTTATCAATTTCATAGGTTAATATTTTGTATTGGTTTATATTGTTATATGTTGATTTTAATACAGTATTAATTAGTCAGCAAATTAACCTGAACTTGGTAATTATATTGGTTGCAAAGTATGAACTATGTTTATGCAATTTTGCAATTTCTGAGTTTTGTAAAATTTATACTTAATTTTTTAGAAAAGAAAAAGGCTTTACTAAATTACTGAGTTAATATATATTAACTTATAATTTATATATTTATTTTATAAAAATTTATATTTAATTTAATTTTTATCATATAGAAATAATATAATTAAGTTTAATTTAATTATTTTATATAAAATTTTATTATATTTTGACAACTTAGAAGAATTATGTAGATAAGTTCGGTCCAAAACAGGTTCGGTACAAAACAGGTTCCAGGTTCGGTATAATACAGGTTCGGTACAATATAGATTCGGTCAAAAACGGTCGGTTAAAAACGGGTATTAAGCGGGTCGAAAACAGGTTTCGGTCTGAAAACAGGTTCGGTATCGGTCGGTCACGGTATGATAAAAACAGGTCGAAAACGGTTTTCGGTTTAAAACAGGTTCGGTACCGGTTGGTTTCGGTATGTGTAAAACAGGTCGGAAACGGTTTCGGTCACCATTCGGGTTCGGTAGCGGTCGGTATCTGGTCACTTGTATTCGGTCAAAAACGGGTTCGGTATCGGTCGGTAACAAGTCGGTAAAACAGGTTTCTGACCACATTTACAGCCCTAAGTACAGGTATGATTATTTGTCACATTTCCTCATCCAGACCCTACTTTCGGGCGAGATATTAGGTATGATGATGACGACTATTTTAAGAATATAAATTTAACACATTTACAGTAGTATACATTAAACACGTTCACAATACTATAATTGAAAATTTTATACTATATAAATATAATTTATACTTGCATTATTATATGAAAATTGTAATTTTATGAACATTATTATAAAAAAAAAAAAAAAAAAAAAAAAAAAAAAAAACTACATAATGAACTAAAAACCAAGGGGAGCTGCAACTGAAGAATATAAAAAAGACGGTATAAAAGTGTAAATTAGCAATGTGCACCAATATTTAATACTTGGAACATACAAAGCTATAATGCCCCATTCACAAAATAGTCATATTGGTGGATTTGTCGATCTGCGTTTACTCGGTCAGCGTTGAGAGGAACAAACAAGAAAGCAAACACGAGTTCAACATGGCTCTCTTGTAATGCTCATTTCGTCATTTCATAAGCTAAGATTTCATAGCTCTATTCAAAGCGTCGAGTACACTCTGTAGCGTTACATCCTGCACAATCACCACTTTATCCCTCGACTTGGAACCTGAACCGATAGAAACCTGCCGCTTTTTTACACCTAAGACCTGCATTAAGAACATCGCATTAGAAGCTTAGCCAACTTTATCAACAATGTCGTGCACCAAGAACAGGATCATCAAAAATTATACATAAAACAATAAAACATGGATGAAGAGATTATTCTGTCAATTTGCTATTTCTATAGGATCAAGTTTTGGTAACCATACATGGAAGGCGACTTGGAAGTAACCCCTACCCCTGTTTTCCGATGACTATCTAGGAGGATTGAATTGTTCGAAAATAATACAATCGATATGGAATTACTTACAAATTTCGCGTAATCACATATAAATCCAACCACCCCTTTCCAACCTTCAAGCATAACTGATTTATAAACTTCATTCTCCCTTTTGTTTTTTTTAAATGACAGGAATACAGGATATTCACAATTCACTACTTTGAACTAACAAGATGCTTGAATTATAATGTAAAAGCAATAAATAAAACCGGCCTGGATTTTCTATAAGGCCGTAGCTTTGCATCCATAAGTTTACTCTGCCCCTCGCCGAGTACTTTCAATTACAAAATTAAATTCTAATTTCTAAATAGAGAAATTTCAAGTGCAATCGAACATTAAACTTGGGGAAATGCCTATATTTTAAACATTTCATTGTCTTAATGTCATTGAGTGGCTCAAACATAGGCAGTGAAATGCCTATATTTGATAAAATGGCCATTGTCTTTCTTGAGTTATCGAACACCTATCTCTTACTCCACAATTTCTGTTAAAAACTTCAAAATTTAAGCAGAAGCTTTTTGCCTCACAATCTAATGAAGGCTTAAACCGGGCTGCTTGAGATGCTAAATTGAAGAATTAGGCACCAAAATTGGTTTGTATAAGTTGAAAAGGTTTCACGCCTAAGCACAACCAATAGCCTATACATCTAAAATATAAACACAAGATGAGTCTCTTAAAAAAGGATAAGAGATAGATATATAGTACTATTTCTTTTTTAAATTGCCCTCCATGCAAATATTATATACACCAAATTGAAGCAACCAAGATAACTCACAATCAATTTCACAAATTCCAGGCTTCATGAAGGATTGGTACATGGGAGCATAGAACAAGCTTTCAATTTAGAAACCTTTTATATCTTCACAAAATACTTCTAAATAAGTGCCACATGATTCGCTAATCTTTTTGCAATCGCAAATCGAGACAATGAATTTTGGTTGGTCTTGAGCTACTTTTAGACCATGTTGAGTGAATAACGAATACGAAAAACATATTAATGAACAAATCATGTTATACTGTTCCAAACTCTTTCACCTCAATAACAGTCTGATATAGTAGCACATAGTTCGGTCCCTTTTAACAATAACGCAACATGTGGTAACGGTCATGATTGCAGTAATGGAACAATGATGTGGTTATCATAACACCTAAATATCAGTCAACACCATTAGATATCCTTTGATACAATCCAAAACGCATTTTTTATAACTCAAAAGCGTGGGAAATGTCACTACGCTTTTTATTTTTTGAAAACCTTTACAACGCGGCTAATGCAATGCGACCTTGTTTTTGGAATGTGCTTTGTACAGAGATTTCTAGCCCTTGGGTGGAATGGAAACATATGTTGAATCGGTTTCACACTCTCTGAAAAGGTGAAAACAACTCAAAACATGATTTGATTGTATTTAGTGGATATAAATCGCAGGAATGTTTGACCATACGGCCCATCAAGGTGAAGAAGAATATATAGGAAGCATGATGGAGATGATAGAATGTCCAAATATGGAAAAGGGCCATTTTAATCCAAAATCGTTGTGAGTCCTCTGAATTATTTGAACAAGCCACTATATAACTTTTCCTACGCAGTCGTCGTACAAAATCTAAACACGAGGAAGAAAGTTTTAGTTGATGCTAAAAAATCTAAAAAGAAGGTTTAACCAGGTCTTAATTGCTCAAGATACTCGAGTGTAGAGTGTAGTACCAAAACTGAATTGTTCTGATAATGTTTTGAAATGAAAATGTTTGTGATGGTTTTTATTATATGTTGAAGAGGTAAAATATAGAATCAAAAACTATATAGCCTATAAATCTAATATATCTACACAAGATTAGTTGCAAAGATTTGTCAGCAGAACCACATCATATCATATTCATACATAAGTGAAAAACCGTTGAGTACACGTTTGGCTGTTCCCTGCAACAAATATTTTATGAACCTTTCCATAATCTAGTCATCATTCGGGTTGTTCAATTATTGTTTGATACAACATTCAAAGAGAGCAAGAGGACGCCCAAATTAACGCTACCCCTCACTATTGAGTTATGCCTTCATTAGCTCCACCCTTTGCTCACTAAAGTAATTAGTCTGATTCCCTTTTGGTTTGTAACCTTCAGACAATGTATAGATTGTTAGTCGAATGGTTAAATTTCTCTTTGCCAAGGAGAAGACGCGGGTTCGATTCCCGCTATCCGCTCAAGGGAAAGTAATTTTATTTAATTTACTATGAGAATATTAAATATAAAGAATTTGGCTTATAGTTATAGTGTATGATGACAGTGTAGTGATTCTATCCATCTCGGTCTTTTTTTTTCTCTCACTTCAAAATCAAAACAAAAAAACCTAATTACTAAATTAACATGTAGACTTGTAGCTCAGCCGCCTTCACAAGCATGAATTTTTGTTCAATGAAGTAATTTTCTACATATTCTGAAACTTGGATAAGTTGACTTCGCACGTTTTTTGTAAATCAGAATATGAATTTGATTAATGTACTCTTTTCAATTGGGATTGTTATTGCAATGTATGTTTCATCTAGATGGATGACAAGAGACTGTTTTCTAAACTTGACAAGAAACTCTTTTGCTAGATTATTTTTATCCATAAGTACAAATCATTCATTTCCCTGATGTTTGCTTGAATTCCATCAAAATAACGCTTGGTGCTTTATTCTCTTTGAATTTTAGTTTTTGGATTGACGAACTTGATTAGTTCACTCACCTTTAGTATAATTTCACATACGACATGTATAATATGGGATAAACCTTCTAATTTATTAAATTGACTTTCCTCATAATACTACTCACATCACACAAGTTATCATTAATTTAAATAAAATTAATGATAAACACATAGTGTTGCCTCATTAATACCACGGAGCTAATTAGTGTACAAGTTTGATGCTATCATGTGAACAAAAGCAAAAAAAAACCACATGTCGCATTTCCCCAAAGAAATATCCCTTAACTATATTACATATAGAATAATACTTGCACATATACACTCTGAACAGTGCATTTCTCTGGAAGAATGGCAGGTCAAAAGATATGAATTTCCAATGCCTTTGTGATTGTAGGTTTGGCTTTCCCTTATGGGGCCAAAGATTTATAATTCTTCGATTTCGAATTATAATAGACTATATCAAAATATTCATTAATCATGTGCACTTCTAATCTAGAATTTGCAAATAATGTTCGCTACCAAGAGCCATTCAAAAACAACCTCTTTGTTTTCACTAAAAAACATAAGATTGCGTACATTCGACTCCTCCATATATCACCTTGGTGAGAGCCAATTGATGGCATCGGGTTATTCACATTTTATTATGAGATTGTAGGTTTGACAAAAGTAGAAACAAGACGTTTATTATTAGTGAAATGCCTTGCAAATTAAGTTTATTTTTTTTCCACTTCATCAGACTCCTAAGCTCCCAAAACACAATTTCTTCAAAATTTTAACTTCATCCAACAAGATATCAAGCTTAACGTGGTCCACATTAGAGCACCAAAACACCCAAAGAGCATATGAATGAATTGAAAACAATGATATCAAATTAGCAAAACATTGCAAATTGATTTTATACACAACATCATAGCATGTCTATGCAATAAAATTTTAATCATGATCAAACAACAAATTTTAGGGCAAAATCCAAACTTAGGGATGGCAATGCAGGTGGGGTGCAATTTCGCAGGTTTTGCACAACATCGACAAATTTGTGGGTGGTGAGCAGATATGTCCATCTGGGCGCAGGAAAATCTAAGCATGGCGAATTAAATATATTATTATAGGGTTTTCAATTTACTTTTATTAGGGTTTCACAATCAAATGACGTGGTTTATTGCCTAGGCAGACTCACTTATGAAAAGTTACACCCGCTTTGAGTGGTGGCTAGGGTGGGTATGAAGTCCTACAACCTCTCCATATTGGCCCGCTCAGGCCATATTGTTCATTGCCTTAAAATTTATTCAACGACAATTTAACTTCTATAAAATATGGTATCAATAAAACAATTCTCACATGAAAAAAATCGAAAATTTTGGCATGCAATTGGTTTGGGATGGGCAATTAAAGATCAAAAAACAAAATACCCAAATAAATAAAAAGGATAAAAGGACATACAGAGCTAATAAAATCAAGCAAAGCGGAATTAGCTTCACCATCTCTAGCAGGAGCATCGATCTGTACTCCAACTGCGTCCTCACTTACATCTATTTATTTTTTTCAATAATTATTCTAAAATATATTAATAATTTGTTTCTGGAAAAAACTCAGAGAACAAGTAAAAGAGGGAAAATTACCAGTTATAGCTGAGAGTTTGGAACCGGGTTTAGCGTGGATGGTAATGGCGACGGAAGAAGGAGATAGTGATTTTAGACATGATGGAAAATCTCTGGGTTGACTCGGACGAGTCGGCTCACTGTTTCCTTTGCCTTTCTTTGCCGGTGCCATGCCTAAATATTCGACCTTTATGCTTTATATTTTCTTCAGTTCTATTTTAATCAGTTTTTAGAGACTATTCCTAGAATATTGCAAATTAAACAATTAATTTCCTTTGCTTGAAATGGGAAATTATTTCCCACATTACTGTCCACGTAGGATAGGTGTGAGGAATTTTTTTTTTTTAATATAACCGCTACATGAAATGGCGTTTTGTGGATTTTTATTTAAAAAAAATAAAAAAATAAAAAAAATTAGTAAACCGCTACTTGAAGTGGCGGTTTTGTAGCAGTACAAAACAGCAGCTTCGACATTTGCATTTCATTTTGCTCTTCTTCCTTGTTGCTGCTGCCGGTATCACCCTAAAAAAAAAATTTCTTCACTCTCATTTACTTCAAATTTACAATTCCTCTCATTCAACTAAACTAATCAACTACATTCCCTTCTTCTCCTTGTGTACTAGTTCATTTTCATCCTCATTTAAGGTATGAATAAAACCCTAATTTTTTTTCAATATGCTAATTGTTTTTTTGTTCATTGTTGTTTTGATTTGAAGTTATAAAAACGTTAATTATTGGTTACATTCTATTGTTTTCATGATTTAAGCTTACATTTTACACATTTGTAGTTGAATTTTAGGATTTGTTTTATATGCATATAAAGTGTTTGATGAAATGCTTCAATGAAAGTTTATTACTTTGTAGGGTTAGTTTAATGGTTTTTGTATATATTCATGGTATTTTTAGCTTTTATATTTGAAATGAATCTTATAATTAGTGTTCTAATACCTTAGTATCACAAATTCTTGTATTCAATTTACACTTCCCGTTATAGTGTATTGGGGTGAGGAAGTCATGATATTGGTTGCAAATTGGTAGCAAATTGGTGGGGATATCACATGAAAGATCATTATCCCATTGAAAAACATGTTGAATTGGTTGCAAATTTGGATAATGCGAGGGAAGTCATGATATTTTTATGATTTTTATAACACTTATGGCGATGAAAAACACGTAACAGCGATCATGGCGATGCCAGGCCCAGTTGATCCATCAGTGCTTACGCTTCAGGTGACACACAGGAGCGTAGCTGCGTGGGAGGGCTCCACTGCCCAATTGGTTACTCGTCAGCACTACCAGGCGAGTACATTACAGTAGGAGGTGGATGACAGGGTATTAGAGGTAGTCGAACTAGCTGGTTTCAGATACATTCATAGGTTGTTGGGCGGGGGCTTAGAGCTCGATCGAGCTCTTATCACTGCATTGGTGGAGAGGTGGAGGCCAGAGACTCATACCTTCCACCTCACAGTTGGCGAGGCAACGATCACGTTGCAAGATGTGGCAGTTATAATGGGACTGTCCATCGAAGGTCAAGCAGTGATAGGCCATAGACACCCGACCTCAACTACATGCGATCGATCGAAGGACTGGGGACAAGAACTACGTCCTACGACATAGATCGCACGTAGATGCGTGGAATGACCAAGCATCAGAACTTAGGTTGTGTCATCATTAGTTAGTTACTCATGCAAGTTTTCTTGTAAACGTAGCCTCATAAGGCATGCGTTATAATCAGTTGAGGGCTATATATACATAGGTTCTCCCCTTGTAAACTCATTCTTGTTTCCTGAATTTTAAGTGAAGTGTTTTCTTCAACATTGTGAGTTGTGTTTACAAAGGGAGTTAGGTGGCCTAATTTTGTCCTAAGAGTTTTGTTGTGAGTAAAACATTGAAAACCACAGAAAGACTCCACAAAGGATTGGTGAAGCCATATGTGAGAGTGAGAAGCATGAAGTCTGATCAGTGTGTAAAACCGAGAGGGTTTGCATCAAGAAATGTCCATATACTGATAATATAAGAGTTTTCTGATTCAAGATTGTGTGTACAACTTCTGCTGCATCACTCAATTTCAATATCCTTATTAATTTCTTATTTTTTAAAACCAAACTTTGTCTATTAACACTTTTCATTTTAGTTTGTCTAAACAAAATGTGAATCAAACTAGAAAATGAAATGCAAATTGATGAAACCCAAACCCTAAACCTAAATCTTGTATTCACTATTCAGCTTAAAAGAATCAAAATTTTGTATTCAGCTGAAAATTAAATGTTGTATTCAGCTTAGAAGAACTAAAATGAAATAGAAAATGAGATAAGGAACATAGTAGAGAGTGAACAAAAGAGAAAGAAAATGAGAGGAAGCGTGAAAAGAAAGTTTGAGTGGACGATTTTTAATAGCTTGAAGTTACATGTGGAACAATTTGAGCAAGAGACATGCTAAGTTAGCATAAACGTTATTTCTAAAATGTAAATAGTGTAGATGTCGTAGACTCTTTTTATTGAGTTTAGACAAAGTTTAAATGAAGTTACGTAAACCTTGTAACTTGTTGTTTATGTTACATATAAAAATATACACGAATCGATAAACATAGTCAAATTATCTAACAAAGGTAAAAGGATTAAGAGAGTAAGGTAGAAGGTATTCACTTATTTTAGGTCATCATTCATGTTCTATGATTTCTTAAAGGAACTAATTTAAATCAATTATGTATAAAATGTGAATATGAAACTACCTTCTCATGAGTCTTTTTTAAAAATAGCTGTAGCACATAGCTTTATAATATAAAATCTTACTCCGTTTTTCTGTATGAGAGTGCGGCCAAATCATTTGGGGTGAAATTGGAGTGGAGAATAAAAATAAACAAATGGATGATAGAAATGAGTGGTTACATGGATAGAGTAAATATATTTCTGCATCAGATTTAAAGAAAGGAAAATAGAGTATGGCCGAAAGAGGAAAGGGTGCACAGTGACACATTAAAAGGGACATAAGGAGTACACAACATGATTGAGTATCAAACATTTGCCTATCAACAACCAGTTCCACAATAAAATGTTTTACATGTACAATTCGTTGCTCTATTTTAATATAGGCAGATAGTTTACTTAAAAAACAAGTCTTAGAGTAGGCATGCAAGAGAGAAAGACAATAATAAAAGAAGCACTGTTGTCTAACAAAACATGAGTGACATAGGAGACAAATATTAGAGTAGGCATGCAACAGAGAAAGACAGTAGTACTTCTAGAATAGGTGTTGTTGGCTAACAAAATATGAGCAACACAGGAGGGAAAAGGGGCTAAAAAAGATGCTAAAGCACCACAAAGTGAATGCAGATTCAACAATCAAGCATTGTCTGGATCATTTATAACAGAATCAGCACACAATGAGTTATACTGTGATAAAGTAGTAGTCACTAAAGTAATAATCTCTAAATTGAAACTAAAGGCAGTCAGTTCATGCCGATGGAATGTGATAAAGTGAAAAGTCTTTAAACCTCTTTGTTTTAAAAACACCTAAAAATTTGTAGATTAATGTGGCAAACATTCACAAAATGCATTTACCAATTAGTCATAATATATTACATTGGCTAAATATATAATCAATTAACTAGCCTAAAGACAATATGGATTAAAACAATAGCCTAAAGAAGGCCTTATATGGATTAAAACAATCTCCAAGAGCATAGTTTGGGAGATTTACTCTTACTATGAAGAGATTTTGGGTATAGACAAAGTAATGCAAACAACACTTGATTCTTGAAGACACATGATAAGAAAATTACATGTCTAATAATATATGTTGATGATATGATAATAACAAGTAATGATTTGGAAGAGATAGCAAAGTTGAAAGGAAAACTATTTAAAGAGTTTGAAATGAAAGATCTTGAAAATTTTAAATACTTCCTTGGAATTGAGGTTCTCAGATCAAAGCTTGGAATATTCATTAATCAAAAGAAATATATTCTTGATCTTCTTGCTTGTACAAGGAAGATGGATTGCAAGCCAGCGGAAACTTCAATGATAGCTAACCATGGTTTACAAATTGTTGAGGGAGCTAAGTTGGCTAATAAAGAGCAATAACAGAGACTAGTAGGTAAACTTATATATCTTTCTCATACTAGACTAGGCATTGCATACGCAGTAGGAATTGTAAGTAGATTTATGCATCTTCCTCTCACAAATCATCTCGAAGTTGTCATGAGGATAGATAGATATCTCAAAGGAACGTGTCGGTGTGGCCGAGGTATTTTGTTTAAAAAGAATGGTAATCTTGATTTATTAGCCTATACTGATGTCGATTGGGCAGGAGATAGAGATGGAAGAAAGTTAACCTCTGGATATTTTACTTTTGTTGGAGGTAATCTAGTGACCTTGAAAAGTAAGAAGCAAAAGGTTGTAGCTTTGTCTAGTACTGAAGCAGAATTCAGAGGTATTGCCAAAGGGAAAACTGAAATTTTATGGCTCCGGAAGTTGATAGAAGAACTTGATTTTCCTCAAACTAAACCATGTAAGCTTTATTGTGATGATGAAGCTGCAATTAATATTTCAGAGAACCCGATTCAACATGATCTTACAAAGCATGTAAAAGTAGATCGTCACTTCATAAAAGAGAAGCTTGAAAATAAAGTCATTAGTCTTCCATCTGTCACATCCAAGGACCAGATTGCGGACATTCTTACAAAAGCAGTGATAACAGAAGTCTTTGAAGAGACACTTTGCAAGTTAGGTGTTCAAGACCCGACTACTCAACTTGAGGGGAAGTGTAGAAAATAACAGTTAAATTTAGAGTTTTATTAATTTTGAACTTCCTATTATTAAGGAAAGTTGTTAGGTTATTTTTAGGAAAGTGTTAGTTTTTTCTTCCGGTTAGTTTTTTTGTATAAATAAGGCTTGTTATTCTTTTTCCTTTCTTATGATGTGAATATAATTCTAAAATCAAAAATATCTCTTGAGTTTTATTTTTCAATACAAAAAATAAATTAATAAACATGATCAAAATATGATTAGAAAGCAGAAAATTTCCCCAATCATCCAATTGATTATCATTCAGGCTATATGAGAATGGACTACAAAATAAAACACATCAAAGCATGAAGTAAAGCAGACACTTTTATAAAAAAAAAAGGGTGAAAACAGACACTTTAATGATGTTAATTGTTAGAATATTTGGGGGAAATTTTTTAATGATATTGCTTGATCAAATTTATTTTAGTTAATGGAAAAATGATTAACTTATTTCTTATATAATACATTTTTTTACTTCCACTGTCTTTAGATTGTTTATATGTAGAATTATACACAACTAAAAATTATAAACATTTCACATTATTAAAATATGCAATGAGAGAAATAAAATAAGATCTCACACGACTTTATTTTTTCTCGTATAATAGCTACAATATGTAAAATATCATACAATGATGAACAATACAAAACTTAACCGAGAAATCATATTTTTAATCAACCCTATATTTTGAAGAAAAAATTGACATTAATAATTCAACATTTTAATCATTCTCTGTGAATAATCTCACATTTGGAATTTTTTTTAATAATCCAACCTTTGTGATAAATTTGCCCACAACATACCGTATTACTATTATAGGTAATAATAGAGTATGTTACTTGCAAACTAAAATAAAGGTTGAATTATTCACACCGAACTAAGGGTAAATGTTGAATTATTAGAAAATAATCTAAAAATTATATTATTCACAGCAGATTAGTAAAATGTTGGATTATTAATTTCAATTTTTTCTCTTCTAAATTGAATTCAGATTCAGCCTTTGATCTTAACTCGACTCTATAAGAGATCATTGTCTTAGTGCCCAAGATAGAAAATTCAACTCAAGCTTAAAGAATTTTTTATGAGAGTTTTTTAAAAGTTTCATGAATGAATCAAATTGTACTTCAATTTCTATGTAAAACAAATACAGAACCAAAAACAAAAAAGCAAAAACTTGTTCTTTCTTCTGCTTTTTTAACAAAAAAAAAAAAAAAAAAAACAATTTTAGTTGTCCTTTTTTCCCTTGAAACTATGACCATAATTTCTTATAGCTAGGATATGTCTAATAAGACAATGTTTTAGACGTAGATATCTTTGGGTTTACATTCCATCACCAGTACAAATGTTCAACTCTACAAACAATTGTACTTTTATTAAAATATCAACCACAATATATTTTTTAAGATTTCTCACCACCTCAATTCTCAAACTTCATTTTAACATATAAAACAAGGCCTATGTTTTTTAGTATAATAATTTTATGTCTTTTAATTCTATGGTTTATTGTAATATATATAGTGATAAAGATTCAACAAGCAACCATACCCACACCATATATACTCTAATAATAACAAAAACATTCCATTAAAATGTTAGAATCTAGCTAGGACAATATATATATCGTCTTCTTCATCACTACTTATATTCTTTATATAAAACAACATGAACCCATAACCATTTTTATATACCTTAAGCTATAATAACAATCAAAATTTTCCTCTCAAAAACCCCACTAATATTTTTATCAAACATTTAAAAAATATGTTTGCTAGAAAAATGTTGTTGCATTCCCCATTGCATGATCCAACACCAGCACAACCACCACTAGGCCACCAGTTCAACTCCGCTACGACGAAAATAGACACATCTGAGTCCTTTGATTTTAATAATATAATGACTTATTGTTTTTCAGGGTTTTTATGCTTGTTAGTATTCTCTATTTGTATTAGGTGTATGTTTAAGTGCTTAATTTGGATTACTAATCAAATAGATGAGGCTAATAACCTAAATAATAAGGTGGTTGTTAGAAATGGTGTGGATAAAAGGGCATTAAATTCAATTCCAAAAGTGAAATACTCAGAGAAAATGAAGAAGGAGATTGAAGGGTTTATTATAAGTACAGAATGTGTAATATGTTTGTATGAATTCAAAGAAGGAGAAAGAGTGAGGATTTTGCCAAAGTGTAATCATAGTTTTCATGTTAAGTGTATTGATTTGTGGCTTAAGTCTCATTCTTCTTGCCCTACTTGTAGGCAGTCTTTGGTTGACACTTGTCAGATACTCATTGGATCTCATTGTGATGATCATACTTTATCATCATCATCATCATTATCATTAGTATCAGCATCAACATCATCAACTTCAGTATCAGCATCCGCATCCGCATCAGCATCAGCATCTTCTAGGGAGTTGAATGGTGATAATATTGAGCCACTTGAAAGGGAAGATTTTGTTAGGATTTAATCCCTCCGTTTTAATTAGAATATTTACAATAACTACCAGTAAATACACTGAATATGACGATAATAATGATAAAGTGCTATTCAAAATATATGAGTCAATTCCGTCACACGTGGACAGTACCAAGGGATTTATTTTTTGCTCATGATGAGAATCATTTTCGTGAATTGGCTACATTTCCTATAAAAAAACTCTATGTAAGAACTTATTATTAGGGATTAGTCTATGAGCTAATTAATTATGGCTAGGAACCAAGGATGAATATTTGTTTTCAAGTTTCCTAGCTAGCTTTGTTGTCTTACATACAGAACATAATACATGTTTATATTTTTCTAATTATTTTATCATGTTCAAATAATAGAAACAACTAACAGTGATTCTATCTTAGTTTTCATAGCTTATGTGTTTGAATTTATTTTTTACTATGGTCTCAAATCTTAATTCTCCTAAGTGTGGCTACTTTACTTTAATCGTAGAACAATGCGAGAATTTTCACTAAGGACAAGAATGGTTGAGATTAGTAATTGATCCATGAACTTGGTGTTATAAAATTAAAATTTTGTATACAAAAGATAATGTTATTAAATTTATCACAATAATTTATCATTGTAATAATTTATTAAAAAAAATTTAGTTCATCATAAATTTTCCTTGCAGTCTTGCACCTAAACGTTTATTAAAGACCGGTTGTACTCGACCAACGAGAAACTCTTATGTGAATTTAGTACACACTAAAATAAAGTGGACCAAATTTTAACATTTCTATTCCTACTCTCTTCACCCTCTTCACTCTTTATTACATACTCTAAAATAATTGAAAAATAAACTTTTTGAAAAAAAAATTTTAATTTAATTTATTTGTTTAATTTTTATTTTTAATTTTAATTTTTTAATTTTTAATTTTTTTTTAATTCTTTAATTTTTAATTTTTTAAATTATTAAATTTTTTATTTTTTAAATTTTAATTTTAATTTTTAATTTTTTAATCTTTAATTTTTTTTATTTTAAATTTTTTGTTATTTTTAAAATTTTTTAAGAGTGAAGTAGAGTGTAAGAGTATAAGGGTAGAGTAGAGTAGAGTGGAGTGAAGTGAAGAGGAGTGGAGTGGGGTGAAGTGTAAAGAGTATAAAAGTGAAGTAAAGGGGAGTATAAATATTAGTCCACACTAATATTAGTGTGTACAAAGTCCATACTACACTTTTTCCTTGCCCAAGTGATATAATTAGTGTAGTAATTGTAGATAAACCATATATTTTGATGATAATCAACACAAAAAAATCATGTATTAAATTAGATATTGATATTTTTAGACTCTGTTTAATAAATTCAACTTAAAAAGTAAGTAACTAGTAAAAAATTTGTAGCAATTAGTAAAGTTCGGTTTCAACCAACAAAAATCAATTATCGTCACTAAAAATAAAAATCAGTTACAATCAGTATGAATCAGTTTTAATCATTACAACACATTTATAATTTATGACTAAACATAGATTACAATCTCAAAAACTCAATTTTGATTAGTAAAAATCAAGAAAAATGAGTATAATTAGTAAAAATCAATTTTGAATAGTAAAAATCACTTTAATTAGAAAAAACTAGTTGAATGAATAAAAATTAGATAAACTAGTCATGGCCTTAGTTTGAATAATATATAAGCAACTTACATCGTTGGAAAACAATAGATAAAAACACCAGTAAATGTTTTTTGCACTATAAATCAGCCCACTACAAGAAAAATCGTTTTTAGCAACAAAAAAAAAATTGTTGCTAAAAATGTTTTTTGCAACGATTTTAGTTTCTGCGAGTACGGCAGTAGCTAAAGGTTTTAGCAACGACTTAGGTAGTTGCAAAAGTATGCCTTTTTCGCAATGACTTTTATTGTTGCAAAAACAATGTCGATGCAATTCCTACCACCTTAATTGCAACGAAACAAAGTGGTTCCCACACCTTTTGCATTTTTGGCAACAACTTTGATCGTTGTTAAATATCTATCTTTCACATGATAGGTTATCTTTTGCAACAATATTGTAGGAAAAAAAATTAAGTGATATTTAATATTACTATTTTTAGCAACGAGTATTATCATTGCAGAAAACATGAAACATTTTTCGCAACGACTTATTTATTTGAAAGCAACCTACAATCTTTATATAAATAGACAATGAAATTAATTAATAAATAATATATAACCAACTAGATAAATTATCTAAACTAATACCGATTCTCATTATTAATTCATATCCCAAAATATCGCACGTCCCAAGCGTCATGCATCCAAAATTTACGTGATTCATATAACGAACTAGGCAATTTTCCAAAATAATTCTTACTTCTACCGTATACAAGTAGTGATGGCCATGGAGCGGGTTACCCGGAACCGAACTAGTCCCGAACCGCTCAAAACCGTCTTAGAACCAGAACTGTTCGCGACAGGTTCCGAACCGGCTCGAACCGCGAAACCATGAAACCGCTGAAAAAAAAGTTGCCGGAACTGTGAAATCGCCGGAAAAAACTGCTTGAACCGGACCTAAGAACCGCGAGCCGGTTCACCCGGACCACCGATTGCTTGGAACCGGAACCGGACTGGGTGAACCGGCGCTACGATTCCTTGGAACCGGAACCGGAACCGGCCGGGTGAACTGGCCCAGTGGTTCTTTGGAACCGTCCAAAAGTAGTCGTTAACTAGCCGTTGTGATTTTTACTATAAATACACATCACTTTCAATCATTTTCATTCACAACTCATCTCTTTTCCTAGTCTCTCTACTTAATTACACAATTATTCTCTTAATTACATAATTAGTCTTTTAATTATTTATTAATTTAGTTAATTACATAATTAGTCTTTTAATCATTTATTTATTTCTTAATTCCATTATTATTTCAATATTATCATGTCTTCATTTTTGAAAAAAGCCTCTAAAAAAATTACTAAAGTGGCAAAATCATTGGGAGGTGCTAGCTCCAAAAGAAAGGCCACTTCAACTCTGTCGGTATCAACAACACCTTCGGTTAGTAATTATAATTATGAACCAAATTATCCAGAAGGGTACGATCAAGAATTACAAGATTATGCAGAAGACATGGAAAGAGAAATACAAATTGAAGAAGAACAAGAACAAAAAGAGGAACCAACGACCACTATTGGGATACATAGATATCGACAATCATCAACGAGATCACATGAATAACAACAACAACAACAACAACAACAACAACAACAACAACAAAGACAAGCTCATGGTAATTTGATTGATGAATTTTCAAAATATATAATTTGTAGAGGTATGCCGACAGTGGGACATTCCCAGCAGAGGTATGCCTTTTAAATATAATCGTAATGATATGATTGATGAATTTTCTAAATAAGTAATTTGTGATGAATTGCCATTTAACCATGGTGAAAGTAGGGCATACGAGCATTACACTAGAAAAACTTTGCAACCACAATATAGAGCAATCTCTAGGAACATTCTTAAACGACGCACAAAATTATATGAATCAATGCGTTATGAATTAGTAGAAATGTTTAAATCTTTTAATGGTAGGGTTAGCATAACAACTGATATTTGGTCTTCTCCCCCGCATTTAGAAGCTTATATGTGTGTAACAGCACATTAGATAGATCAAAATTGGATTATTCAAAAAAGAATAATTGCTTTTGAGGTAATGCTCGAAAGACACACGGGTAAAAACATAAAATACAGATTAATAGAGATATGTAAAGAATGGAACTTGTTAGATAAGATATTTTGTTGTTCTAACGATAATGCAACCGCCAACATTAAATGCATCGAACTTTTGTATAACGAACCTGCCTTTAGTATTATCCTTGGGAGTAGATTATTACACGTACGTTGTTGTGCTCATATAGTAAACTTATCTTGCCAAGCAGGTATTAAACAATTAAGTAATTTATTGGATCCATTAGAGACATAGTGAAGTGGCTTAGAGTTGGACAGGTAAAGAGAAGATATAAGCAATTATGTGACCATTATCAACTAAAAGAAGTGTATTGGTCATTAGGAACTCCTACACGTTGGGGCTCAACCCACGATTTATTAAAAAAAAGAGATTGCTTATCGTCCAGTTATAACACAACTTTATAGTGAGTGTGCAGATAGTTACATAAGTGATGACACATGGGAACTAACTATAGGTGTACGGAAAATATTAGAAACGTATGACCATGCAACTAAGATTTTTTCATATGTTTATGAACCAAAAGTCCACTTAGTAATAAGTGAATGTATTACTATTTTTTATCATCTTCTTAAACATTCGCATGATGATAGTAACACATATTTAAAGCCGATTCTTGCAGATATGATTGACAAGTGGAAGACATATTTTACTGATTTTCCTTTTATTTATGGAATTGCGACAATTTTAAACCCATGTTTTAAGAAAGAACTCCTTACTAAAGTAATTGGATTTTACTACCAATCATTAGATCGCCCGCCTAGTGATGTACATAATTATGTTGGAACTTGTAAAAAACTTTTAGTAGAACTTTATGATTACTATGCTAGTGTATATAACCCAAGTCGCGATACGTCTAGGCATGGGGCCAGTCTGTGGGGCTAGTCTACAGTCTCCATGAGTAGTCATCGGCAGTCCGAGGGGATGGGGTGTTACAGTTCTCCAATTCTCAAAATGTGTGCCAAAGTCTCGAACGCATGGAATTTGATCTCGATGTCTTCGAAAACACTTGAAATAACCACGAAACAACCCGAAAATAATAATAAGGTAAAATCACGTGTAATGTGTATAATATCAATTGAAAAAGGCGAGACTCGACTATAAAACGGAGTTGTAAACGTGCTCTAAAATGAGCACATTAACTTCCCGTAAGCGAAACCTATTTTAGTCCCAAGCAAATGAACTAGTAGGGCAACATGAAAGCACGGGGCAAAACAAACCTAAAGCAAATAAAAACAAGGCGAGCGGAAAACAATATAATGCAAGCTGTGTACGCATATAACTCTTCCCTAGCCATGGGTTTGCAAGTACAATGGGCTCAAGAGAGCATAAGACTAAGAAGAACTACGTTTTTCAAGGATTCGGGATCTCCAAGCAAGCTACAACATAGGTCTTGCCACCCCTACTTAATGAGGTCACAAGTCTATGCTCTCAAGGTTATTTCCTAAAAAAAGTGGGAAATTTCTAATATGCTCTTGTGTTTGATAAGGTATGTGTTCCACACAAAATTGTCCGATTAAAGATGAGACCGCAATCAAACACCTAAATGGGGAAAAATCTCGACAGTTTTATCGTATCTACTCTCCAGCATAGAACTCACTAATCAGGCCAAGTCGAATAGGTTTGGAAAAAGGGTTGTATTTGCTAGGGTTAAGGTAGGTAAACTTTGGGAATGTAGTGCTAACATACAGGATAGCAAGCGATCCAAGACAATAAAACCAATAACCACAACCTCTAACATCAACATCAACCCAAAAGCATCAAATACGCACAAATGAACTCTAATATATAACATTAATTTTATTCCTAAAATTTTTAATTTTATCACATTTTCTTCTTTTTGTGTTTTTCATGCTCATATCTCTTTGCACACTTAGTCCATTTCTTTTATTGATTTTCTTAATCAATGAATATATATAAATCAATTTGGAGAGCACAAGAGGAAAAAGGGAGAACCAACTGAGCAAAATATGATGCATAGAGTCATAACAAACTAACAACCACTATGCTAACCAAAAGCCTACACCACAATATAACACACATAAACGCCACCATAATCGCTTAATTATCCTCTAGATAAAGAGAGGGAACATTTGGCTTATGTAGAGTTAAATAGTGTGTCTACAAAGAAAAAGGTAAAGGCACAAACTTGGCTTAACCTAAAGTTAACTGATGTACATAGTAGGCAATTTGGCTATGTAGCTATAACTAACAAACGTGTTATCATCCTTGGCCTTTAGAGAACCAGACGATACTGGAGGAGAACAAAACCAATTCTTAGATTCCCAAACTAGCACTCAATAACATAAGACTCGCAGTGGAGTCTTATAAGGCTCAATCTTAACTACAATATTTGAAATGCGCCTTAATAAGTAGTCATCCAAGCCACAAACCAAACAAGCTCAGATCCCCCAAGTCAGGTTGATAACAGTCAATCACTCATTTCCAAAACATGCTCAAGGCTAGGAAAACATGATTATGTATATGACCACTATAATGTACACAACAAAAGCTTGCATGCCAGTTTCACAACTCAACACATCAAAAAAAACAACAAACTAATCATGCAATAACTAAAGCCAAAACTAAGACAATAGTGACAATAATGCGGATCTTTCGAAGCTTTGAAAACACTAGACCCTTCCCCCAAACCAGCTTAAGAGTCGTCTTGGCACTTAGGAAAAGGTGAACTAGAATACCATTAAGAGAAAGATTGGCATTATAAGCACTATATCCAAGCAAAGAAAACAAAACTAAACTAATATCAGGTTATCTCCCGCAAGTACTTTTATTTAACGATGGTAAGTTCGACACAGCTAACACCAGCTCAAAAACATAAAAACTTACTTGACTTAGAGATGGGCTCAGTCCTAGCATCTCCATCGCCGCCGGCGCGATGACCCAAAAATCTTCACGCGCGAGAGGTAGCGGAGGTAAACAACTTAGCATCGAGGTCACTAGGACGTGGACTCAAATGTAAGGCTCCCCCAAGCTAAGATCGAGCCATCTTCTTTTTCTTAGCCTTCTTTCTATTTCGAGCCTTGTTTGCTTGGTAGGTTTGCTTTCATGAGAGAGTTACTACCAACCCTTGTCTTCATTAAGATCAATCAAAACACTGGGACTAAGGTTGGGTGGTACTAACGATCGTTTTGATCTTCGAGTTCTAAGAATAGGCAAACAACATTGCAAACCAAACGTGATACTGACTAGCAAAAATGCAATCCAATGAACAATAACAAATATAAAAAAAAAACTAATATTTACAGTTGGGTCGCCTCCCAACAAGCACTTCTTTAAGGTCATTAGCTAGACCTGACTCACTAAATAGCAAGTCAAACTGCACAGAAGTTTATCAAACTCACTCCCCACAACAACAGACTACTACAAATCATCACTTGTGCTAAAGTTGCAGTCGTGGCACAAGTAAGAATTTCTAGTGGCTATGATGCCCAACCACGAGAATTCAAGTTAGAGACTACTGTGGTACAAGTGATTGTGGCTAGCTTATTATCATGGGAAAGTCATGGTTGTGGTATAAACTCTTTTTTTTCTTCTAAGGGAGATCCCATGGCTAGTTATATTCTTCTGCCACAGGAATAACCCGTGGCTAATCATATTCTTCTGCTACACGTATTCACCTGTGGCTAATTATATTCTTCTGCCACATGTATTTACTCGTGGCTAATCATATTCTTCTACCACATAAATTAGCACGTGGCTAAACATATTCTTTGCCGCATACCATAACCTGTGGTAAATTATCTTAGTCTACCACATTCACAACATGTGGTTACAAATCATTTGTATAATTAGACTCGTGGTTAAAGTAATATTTTATTAGTAATGAATCTTTAATACATCCTTCCTCAAAATTATTTATACATAGTTCAAAGTAATATAGTTTATTTACTAAATTAAACACACTATATATAAAATAAAAACACTAGCTATTATTCTTTTTAATATAAAACTAATATAAATTCATCGTCTTCCTAGTAAACATGAGTATATTTTTTTCAAATCTACTGTATTGATATAACAACGTCAGCTTTTAGAATTCAAAATTCATTTACCTACAAAGAAAAAATAGCATATTATAATTTGTATGTCTATAAACAAAAAGAAAATAAAAAAAAATAAAAAAATACAAATTTTGACACCAATAATAATTCAAGTGTACTTATCTACTCCATTGAAATAGATCAATGAAATTAGCCAAAATAATTTCAGTTATTTATAGCGGTTAAGGAATGATACAAGTTGGTTTCTAGGAAGTTAAAAAGTCAAAGACAATCAATCTAGATTCCTTTTGCCAAGCAATTAAAAAAAAACAAAGTTACTCAAATTTTAATAGGAAAAACAAATTAGAAATTGAATGGTTATTTATCTTCATCATAAATTAGTTTCTCATACATGAACAAAAACAATATGTAAATACTTACATGAATTTGATGAATTATTACTTTCTGCACAATTAGTCTCAGAGATTATCCCACAAGCTTGTAAAATCAATTACTTTCTGCACAATTAGTTTCAGAGATTATCCCACAAGCTTGTAAAATCAATTTTCACTTTCTGCACCATTGGTAAGGAGGTTTAAAATTCAATTGACTAATTTAGAAAAAACTAAATATGTTGGGATCTTCAACCCAATTGCAAACAATCTTTCTCTTAATGATTTAAACTAGTGTCATTTCATTAGAGTCGTTCATTATGCTTTACATTCATTAAGACAATTCATTGAACACTTGGGTGGGAGAACCCAAAAAACTAGGATATTTATTTAGCAGCAAAAGAAATCAAACCTTACACCAAGTTTCCCAAACCAAAATCAGAGAATGGAAAAATAAACCAAAGCGAAGCAAATACATCAACAATTATGAAAGATTATTAACCACTTGTCCATATGCAAATCAAGAATAAATTAGGTATTTATCCGTGCTACAGGTATCCAAAAAATTTTGTTATAACATATGTATAATATATTTTTAATCAATCTTGCTAAATTAGGAAAAAGGGATTTAATTACGTTATGAACGGGATTAAATAATAACGACACATGTATGTATATTACTCCTACTATATAAGTAATAATACATATTTAAATTTAAAATATTATATTGTAAATTTTATTATTCCACCATAAATCATATATTTATCATTTAATTATCTTACTAATAATTTTACAAAGATAATAAAAGTAAATAAACACAATGGTCGTATGTGTATATCAACTTAATGTAAAAATGATAACAAAATTCATCTACACGAAAGATAAAAAAATTATTTGTCTCATTTGATTTTCTGATGTTAAAATATAGTTAATTGGAATATTGTTTGATTTGTCTCAATGTAAAATTTATTAATAATAATTTTTATAATTTTAATTATGTGCAACTAAAAATATTTAGGATTGAATTAGTATATTGAATAAAGTATAATCTTTACACAAAAAGGCAAACAAAAAGCCTGTGAATCGAATGGTATTCTCTTTGATAGAAAACCCTTTGTTGTGCGCCCTTGGACTAAGAACACTTCCTATGAAAAGGAGAGTCTATCTTGAATCCTTGTTTGGGTAAAATTCCCTAGGCTTGGTATGCATTATTGGGGGGAACAGTGCTTGCAGCTTGTAGGAAACTGAATATGTAAATATTTAGGAAATCTCTTATTCTAGGCAACAGATTATTCTAGGCTGATTGTTAGCCATATTTACTGTTCTTCCATAATTAGCTTAGTGATTAAACATGTATATATAGGAGACCTATTCATTGATTAATGATATGAAAAACACAGAAAAAACCCTAATCAGAATTCTAAATCATCTGCTTATAATGACTTTTATCATGGTATTAGAGCCATAAGGTGTTTTCCGGGGACCGACGACACTGTTGGCTATCATCATTTACCTACGAAACACAATCCCCAAATATGTCTGAATCAGAATCGAAGTCAGACGCAAACCAGCAATTGATGAACATGGAACAATTGGAACAAATGTTCCAACTGTTTCAAAAAATGCAAAAACTCAATACAGCCAATGAACAATCAACCTCAGATCTGAGGGTCACTGAAAAGTTGAATTACCAGAATTACTCTAAATGGTGCCGTTTAATGAAAATTGCACTTGAAGGAAGAGGGCGTCTCAAACACATCATCGACACCCCTCCTTCATCAACTGATGCAAATTACCTGAAATGGAAGCAACAGGACTCAATGGTTTTGTCCTGGATCATATCAAACATTGAATCAGAACTCATAAACCAATTTCTTGATTACACAACAGCGTATGACTTATGGAATGGGATTACAATCCTTTTGGCTAGTGGTCATGATGAACTTTAGATCTTCGATCTAAGTTCGAAAGCAAGTTCAGTTAAACAAAATCAAGGGTCCATAGAAGAATATTATGGCTGTCTAGACACTTTGTGGAAAGAAATCGACCGTCGTATGCCAAACCCTATGAAATGTGCTGAAGACATAACCATATTCAATACCTTCATACAAAAACAAAGGTTATTTCAATTCCTGGCCGGAATTAACGATACATTCGACAAAGAAAGGAGAGATTTACTTAACCAAGATCCACTACCAAGCGTGGAAGCAGCCTACGCCGCCATCCGGAGAGAAATCAACAGACGTGGGATCATGACCCACGCTTCATCACTGGGACCGGGTCCCTCAGAAATAGGTAGTGGGCTAGTGGCAAGAAACCGGTCCGGTAGACCGTCATACCGGCAGGAAGAAGACAAATCTCACCTCAGATGCAGTCACTGTGGTGGAACAAGACACACAAAGGAGGGTTGCTTTAAACTTATAGGCTTTCCGGAGTGGTGGGACGAACACAAGCAGAGGAAGGCCGCCACCAAGGCCCAGCCACGAACCGGCGGCAAGGCACACGCAACTACTGGCGTCTCCACCACCACGGCGCCTGACACTACCCACTACCCTAAGGGAGAAAAGGCCATGGAAGGTAACACAGGTGAAACAACAATGGAGAAAACAGGAAGAAAAACGGAAGAAAGAGAAACAGTAATCGGGACGAAAGAGAGAGAAACAGGGGAGGGAGGGTTTCAATACTTGCCAAACGTGAGTATTTATACTCACCAAACCCTAGAAATACCCACCCACGAAAAACCTCAACCCAATATCCCAAGCCCAACTGTTTTTGGGCTCTTTTGTAACCCCCCGTCATCACAATGGATATTCGATTGCGGGGCAACAGACACAATGACATTTGATCCTCACGATCTTGTATCTATTGGGGACAAAACCCGAACTCATATACAAACTGCTAATGGGGAGAGAGTAGAAGTCCACCATACCGGCCCGGTTCATGTTTCATCGTCCTTACATTTAAAGAATTGTCTCCTAATCCCGAGTTTATCTCATAAATTATTATCGATTAGTCAATTAACAAAAGAACTTAATTGTACTGTTCTTATGACATCTACTGCTTGTATTGTGCAGGACACTCAGACAGGGAAGATCCTTGGGCGTGGTACTGAGCGAGGAGGCTTGTATTATGTGGACGAGGAGACTCACAAGGGTCATACTTTGCTTACTCATGGGTCGAATGAACAGCAAATGTGGATGTGGCATAGGCGTCTAGGTCATCCCTCACTAGGGTACTTAAAACGTCTTTTTCCATTGTTTAATAATTCTAATCAAACTTTGAACTGTGAAGCCTGTGTGCTAGCTAAAAGTCACAAACAGTCGTATTTTCCTAGTATGTCTCGTAGTAGTAAACCTTTTGATTTGATCCATTCTGATGTTTGGGGCCCAGCTCCTACTTTTCATACTCATGGTTTGTCTTATTTTATTACGTTTGTGGATGATTGCACTCGTATGTGTTGGGTTTATTTTCTTAAACATAAAACTGAAGTTTTTGATACCTTTGTCAAATTTTATAATATGCTTCAAACTCAATTCCAAACACAGCCAAAGATTCTTCGATCAGATAATGGGAGGGAGTACATGAACCAAAAATTTCAGGATTTTTTTTCCACACATGGGCTTATCCACCAATCTTCCTGCCCGTACACTCCACAACAAAACGGAGTTGCGGAACGGAAGAACCGTACCCTTCTTGAAATTTCCCGAGCCTTAATGTTCGAGGCCAAAACCCCTGCACATGTTTGGCCCGAAGCTATCTCCACTGCCGCTTACATCACCAATCGTCTCCCTACCAAAACCCTCCAGTTCAAAACTCCCCTTGAAACACTTCGATCCCATACTACCATTCCCCCTTCTCATTCCCTTCCTCCTCGCATTTTTGGATGTGTTGTGTATGTGCACTTACCTACTCATACTCGACACAAAATCGAACCACGAGCAATCAAATGTGTTTTCCTTGGGTACGGGGCTACACAAAAGGGATATCGATGTTTTGACCCCATCTATAACAAAATGTATACTACCCTTGATTGTGACTTCTTTGAAGACTCCTATTACTATTCCCAGTTTAGTCTTCAGGGGGAGACTAAGGGTGAAGACCTAAGCTGGTTAATACGTCCTTTTGCTATAGACTACAAAGAGGAAGTAGGTAATCCCACCGATGTCTCCACTGACACATTAATACCACCTTCTCCTCCTATCATTCCTGTCTTGTCTGAGCCGTCCCGAGATTCTCCCGAGATAGAGGTAAATTCTGATCCACCAATCTGTGATAGTCCTATTGTTACTAATGGCAATATACATTCCTCTAGTGTGCCTTCCTCCAGTGAGAATTGCAGATATGAACTTCCTCCCAGGAGAACCAGGGGAGTTCCTCCCAAAAGATATGATCCTGAGTATGAGGCACATCGCTCCCGATATCCAGTAAGTCAAAGTGAAGCTGGAATTTTGTCGAAATCTGCCGTTGCCTTTAAAGCCTCC
The DNA here is from genome assembly GCF_026212465.1 of Amaranthus tricolor. Lineage (NCBI taxonomy): Eukaryota > Viridiplantae > Streptophyta > Magnoliopsida > Caryophyllales > Amaranthaceae > Amaranthus > Amaranthus tricolor. Next base: position 22,056,980 of record NC_080054.1, on the reverse strand, counting down.
CTCTACTACAATACAATTCCCCGAAACGTTGATGAAGCTCTCCAAGATCCAAAGTGGCGAAAAGCCATGGAAGATGAAATCACAGCACTTAATAGAAATAATACTTGGGAAAAATGTGTTTTGCCTAGAGGGAAGAACACTGTGGGCTGTAAATGGGTGTTCTCCATTAAGTATCATGCTGATGGGAAAATTGAAAGATACAAAGCTCGTCTTGTTGCGAAAGGATATACTCAAACATATGGGATAGACTACTCTGAAACCTTCTCTCCGGTTGCGAAGATTGACACTATCAGGGTCTTGTTGTCTATAGCTGCTAACAGAGAATGGCCTTTGTACCAGTTTGATGTAAAGAATGCTTTTCTTCATGGGGAGATCGAGGAAGAAGTTTATATGAGGGCTCCTCCAGGGTTTACAGATGATTTTGGAGAAAATGAGGGGTGCAAACTTAGGAAAGCTTTATATGGTCTAAAACAGTCACCTAGAGCTTGGTTTGGGAGGTTCACGGCTGCAATGAAAAAGTTCGGGTACAAGCAGAGTAATTCAGATCACACCTTGTTCCTCAAAAGGAGAGGAAATCAGATCACTTGTCTCATAATATATGTAGATGATATGTGAAATAGGCTACATTTAATAAAGCTTAATTATAAGTGATTAAGCTGATTGAGGTTATTAAGTATGTTAATTCGAGTAATAATACTATTATTTTGATAATCTTGACTCGAGTATTTCATTTGTTAACATTTTCAAGAACGAGGTATATTTTATTTAATGTATAAGATTCGTATAAAGAATACTTCGATAAAAGTGTATTTTGATTATATTTATTAATTGATTACTATCTTATCTTTATAAAAATAAATTTAAATAAAGTATTGAAAAATAAATTCCTAAATGTAATCTTTATTTATACTACCAATTACTTATTTTATAAATCGTCTATTGTACCCTTACAGCATGTCTTATATAAAATTGTCTTACGACGAGACGACTTTAATAGAATTTAATAGGTCAAAGCTAAAAATAAAACCATTTTACCACAAACTAACCGACATACCCTTACTCCCTCATATTAAAACAACACCAAATCAGTACACCTTACACCCCTTCCCCATTTCTTTCTTCATCCTCATCTTTTATTCCTTCAATCTCTCAACACTGCCTCCTTCCCTCTTCTCTCACGTTCCACTCCCCTCACCCACAGCGGCGGCACAACCAAGCCCAGCCACGAGCTCCACCACCAACAGCAACTACTTCTGCTCCTTCCTTTATTGTTGGTAACCACTTTTCCTTCTTTTGTTGTTTTGTTTTCAAATTTAAATGTTAGGATTTTGTAAATTGATTTGGGAATTTTGTGACTCAAATTGAAGTTCATCAAGATTGAAAGTTGAAGGGTCCTTCAATGGTGATTGAGGTAATCCACAAACTACTCTATTTAAGTATTAATTGAATGTTTTAAAGTAGTTTGGTATGTGGATTCAATTTGGTATGTGGATTCAATTTGGGTATGAACTTGAATTTAATTAGAGTATATGAGTTTAATTAGTAATTGAGTTGTGTTTAGTATTGATTAGAATTGGTTATGTGGGTTATATGGTTTCTAGTATAAAAATTTAGTATTGGATATTGAAATTTCAGCTCAAAAACTGAGCATTCTGTTTTGGCCATTTTCGAGTTAGTTGTGATTGTTTTTGGGTTCTTATGTCTTCTTGAGATTTGTAGAGCTTTGAGTCGCGGTCGTGTGGGCACTTGAATCGCCCCGAGATGATTTCGTATGAGGAAGTTATGTTCAAAATACTAGTAGACTGTCATAAAATCGACAATGAGGTTCCGTTTGTTCTGTCCGAATTTGTATTGCTGTTTTTGAAATAGTTAGAGTCGTTTTGGGGTTGTGGTGTCTTCATGAGATTTGTAGAGCTTCGAGTCGCGATCACGTGGGCACTTGAATCGCTCCAAAATGAGTTTGTGTGAGAGAGTTATGTTCAAAACAATGACATACCAGCAAGCTGTCATGAAATCAATGAGAACCTTCTGTTTTGGTTATTTTGGGATAGTTTTGATTGTTTTTGGGTTCTATTGTCTTCATGATATTTGTAGAGCTTCGAGTCGCGATCACGTAGGCACTTGAATCACCCCAAGATGAGTTCGTATGAGAGAGTTATGATCAAATTACTAACAAGTGTCCTGTTATGGTACTAAAATGGAATTTATTATGTGGAATTAGGAAGTATAAATTAAATTGGAGGTTTAAGGTTATTTATTGAGTAATTGAGATTAACTTAGGTTTATTGTTTTCCCTTTATGGATTGGTATTGTTGGGTTATGGATCTTAATTGAATAATATGAGTGTTTGGTTCAAGTATAAATTTGGGAACATATGAATTGATTGGTATTTTAATTAGTGACTGTTATTCATGGTGTAGGAAGGTAATCCACAAGCAAACTACTATCCTATCTTTTAAAATTAAATTCAAGTATTTGAATGTTCATACGTTTTTATATATGAGCTTTTAAATATTGTATTTATTTAATGAGATTACAAAAGCATGTTTTGTATGTTACTAATTTATAAAATACGAGTCTTGAAATATTGTATTATGAAAAGGAGGTATGATTGTTGATTTCAAAGAAAATCAATTGAATTATTGTTTTGTGTTATATTGAAATGTTCGACATTGAAAAATGTCCGTTTTTGGGAATTGGCAACGGATATTTATATCCGGATTATTGTGAAATCCTATAGCTTGATAATAGGTAATGGTTATTCGGATCGGTCTCGAGCCCCCGATCCCGTTTCGTTCTTGCAAGAACCGTATTTTCGGTGATGACGATCACCCGTGTTCTCAGGATTTAGATCAAGCCTACTTCCTGACGGTCCATATATTCCCACGTTTTAAAGTGCTGTGAAATTTATTGATTTAATATGAGTTTTGAATAAATACGTTTGGTACATAAAGTTTTGTTTGTTTCGCAAATGATATCATATTTGTCATTTGCCGTATTGTTTGGCTATTGACTTGAAAAGTAGTAGCCACCTTTTGATTTACGCTATTAACTTGTAAAGTTATAGCCGCGTTTTGATTTGTTATGAACTAAAGGTTCATAACTGTATTTATGTCGATACCAAACGGACTTTTGAAAGAGTTTTGATTTGGATAAAATATTGATTATAAATGATTACCAAGTGAACAAGGAATTTGATTGGAAATGTTTGTTAATGACTTGTATACAAATGTAGTAGTTTGTTGGATTACTCAACAATACAATTGTTGACAGTTTTTTTTTAGGACCTATCTCTTACAGGGGATAGATCCACTTTCAGGTTGCCATCTTTAGTGCGGATGGATGTGCTGCTCGTTTATGTGTCATGTGTTGCGATTGCGAGGACATCGTTTTCGGAAGGTTAACTTATAATGATATTTTGACAAACCATGTCTTTTAATAAAAAAAAAATAGATATTTTATAATGTATTAATTTAGTTTATAACTGGGTTGTAAGTAATTGTATTACAGTTATGTCAAGTTTTTAAATACTCTGATATTGGTTGCTGTGGTTATCGAACCACAGGTCGGATTCAGCCTAGACTTCTATAAGTCTTCCGCTGTGCTTTGTAGACAATAATAATATATTGTTTACGCTGGTTTGGGCTGTTTCAATATGGTTATCACAGGGAACGATGAACAGGAGATTAAAAATCTAAAAGGGAGGTTGTTCTTGGAATTTAAAATGAAGGATCTGGGAAACCTAAAATATTTTTTGGGAATTGAAGTCCTAAGATCAAAGAAAGGGATCTTCATTAACCAAAAAAAAATATATTCTTGATCTTTTGGCAGAAACTGGAATGATTGACTGCAAGCCAGCAGAAACTCCAATAACAGTCAATCATGGGTTACAAACTGAACTGGGAGGAGAAATGGCAGAAAAAGAACAATATCAGAAACTTGTGGGAAAACTCATATATCTCGCTCACACTCGCCCTGACATCTCATATGCGGTAGGCGTCGTAAGTAGATTCATGCATTGTCCACAAGTCCAACACATGGAAGCTGTAATGAGTATTGTTTGGGAATAATGGTAACCTGGATCTCATGGCTTACACTGATGCAGATTGGGCAGGAGACAAAGATAGCAGAAAGTCTACATCTGGTTACTTCACTCTGGTAGGAGGAAACTTGGTTACATGGAGAAGCAAAAAACAAAATGTAGTGGCTCTATCAAGTGCTGAAGCAGAGTTTAGAGGGATAGCTAAAGGGGTAACGGAAATCCTGTGGCTCAGAAAACTCCTATGCGAACTAGGCTTTCCACCTAAAGGAGCATGCAGATTGATTTGTGATAACCAGGCATCTGTCAGCATTTCCAATAATCCAGTACAACATGATCGAACCAAACATGTTGAGGTCGATCGACACTTTATCAAAGAGAAACTTGAAAATCAGATCATCAGCCTCCCTCTGGTTCGATCTAAAGATCAACTTGCAGATATCCTCACAAAAGCTGTTACAGCTGAAGCATTTGAAGAAACTCTATGCAAATTAGGCATTGGAGACCCTATGACCTAACTTGAGGGGGAGTGTAGGAAACTGAATATGTAAATATTTAAGAAATCTCTTATTCTAGGCAACAGATTATTCTAGGCTGATTGTTAGCCATATTTACTGTTCTTCCATAATTAGCTTAGTGATTAAACATGTATATATAGGAGACCTATTCATTGATTAATGATATGAAAAACACAGAAAAAACTCTAATCAGAATTCTAAATCATCTGCTTATAATGAATTTTATCACAGCTCATAGCAGGAATGCTAGGCCCTGTCATTAGATTAGATAATGCTACCCTTAACAAGGACCAAATGCAATTTGGCCGTGTTTTGGTCGAGTTGAATACCACAGACCCATTCTATGATACAATTGCTTTTACAAATGAAGATGATGAGCTGATGAGGGTTAATGTTGAATATAATTGGAAACCTACACAATGTAAGAATTGTAAACATCTAGAGCACTTGGAAAGCTCATGTAGAATTGGCACCACGCAAAAATGGGTCCTAAAGACCAAGGCAAAGAAGGCTAATCCACAGGTTGATGAGGAGGGCTTCCAAGTGCTCCAAGCTAGATCCAAAAGCAAACGTAACGAGCCTAAGGTTGATGTGCTAGTGAAATTATTCTTGATACATCTAATGGTTTTGCTATCCTAGACAATGAGATAATGCCTGAAGTGGCGAATCTTGAACAAATAGTGCTGGGAACTTCAGCCCATCCCCCCCAATGGATAGTATCTATCAAGTATTACAACAAGTGAAATAATTGCGAAAAATGGATTTTTAACAATGATAACTATTCTTGCCAAAAACACAAAGTTTTATAAACGACTTTACTCGTTGTAATAAAGACCTAAGGAAGTGTAATGACAAATCTTTGCAACAATAAAAGGCATTGCAAAAAACATTAGCCTTTTGCAACAACGAAAGTCATTGCCAAAACTTTTAGTTACGGCTGAACCCGCAACAATCTAAGTCGTTGCAAAAATTATCTTTATCAACGAAAAGCTATTTTTAGCAGTGACTTTTGTTGTTGCTAAAAATGGTATTTCTTGTAGTGCAAATAATAATTGCAACTCTTGAAAAGTTACAACCTTTGGCCTTTCATCTACTCATAACTCTTAACTTTTAAAGTACTCTAATTAATCTAGTCTTAATGAGAATTTATGTACTCTAATTAATCTAGACTTCGTGACAAACTTATTAATTGTGGGACAATACAAGTCTCATTTAATAACACTTCTTGAGACTTTTAGTATTTATTCCTTGTACTTCAAGTTTCTCAAATTTGCCCTTTGAAAGCGATTTAGTGAAAATGTCTGCTGACTGATCTCCTCCATCAATTTCGACCAGCTTGACTTCACATTATTCTGAGCTTTTTTGACAAAATGATACTTTACCTTGATATGCTTTGTCTTTCTATGAAAGATAAGATTCTTAGAAATTGCTATCGCTGAATGAATATCACAATGAATGACGGTAGCTCCTCCTTGAACTTCTCCAATCTCCAATATCAGACATAATCTTCCTAAGCCATATTGCTTGACTTACAGCTTCACAAGTTGCAATGTATTCTGCTTCTCCTGTAGATTGGGCTATAGTACCTTGCTCTGAGATGACCAAGAAAATACTCTATTTCCTAGTGTAAAAGTGTAACCTAAGGTGCTCTTCATATCATCAAGAGACCCTACTTAATCACTGTCCGTGAAACCAACAACTCTTGGACTAGTAGTCATGAATTCAAACTAAACACCATAGCCTAATGTACCCTTCACATATCTAAGAGTCTCTTTGTTGCTCCTAGGTGAAGTTGGCTAGGACTTTGCATGAATCTTGACAAGTAACTTGCTGCAAACATTAAGTCGGGCCTTGTTACAGTAAGATAAAGTAAGCTATCTATCATACTTCGGTAGATTCTCTGATATGTTTCCTCTTGTCCATCATCCTTGCACAACTTTTCATTTGCCTTAAGTGGAGTTGTGACAAAATTACAATTCTCTAGCATGAACTTCTTCAGTAAGCTTTTTGTGTATTTCTTCTGGAAAATGAAGATTTCTTCTGAACTTTGATGAACCTCGATTCCTAGAAAATAATTTAGAAATTCAAGAGCTGTCATTTCAAATTCTTGTATCATTTTCTTCTTGAATTTCGTAATATATTCCTTATTGTTGCCTACGATAATTAAATCATCCACATACAAATAAAGAATTAATATATCTCCATTCTTGTGCTTGTTCACATATATGGTATGCTCACTAAGACTTTTCTCAAATCCTTGTTGAGTGATATGATCATCTATTCTGCTGTACCAGGCCCTCGGAGCCTGTTTGAGACCGTGTAATGCTTTCTTCAGCTTTAATACTTTTCCCTTTTGCTTTAAATCCTTGGGGCTGCTGAACATAGCTCTCTTCTTCTAGATGTCCATTAAGGAATGCTGACTTGACATCCATTTGATGTATCTTCCATCCTTTTGAGGGAGCTAGAGCTAAGATTGCTCGGATTGTGTCATGCCTTGAGACTGGTGGAAATGTCTCATTGTAATCAATGCCGAATTGCTAAGACTATCCTTTGACTACAAGTTTGGCTTTATACTTCGAAACAAAACAATCTGGACTAGTCTTGCTCTTGTAGATTCACTTACCTCCAATGCCTTTCTTATGCGATGGCTTCTCGATTAGCTCCAACATCTCAGTGTTCTCAATCATTCGAATCTCTTCCTCTATGGCTGCTTTCCACTCCGATTGCTGAACTTCTTCATGAAAATCTGTGCGTTCAATGATTGTTATGTGGCACGTCTCTTCAATCTCGTCATTCTGGAAATCGAGCATACAACTCTGTGATATGTTTCTTTCCTTTCTTTAGACTGAGCATACAACATCTCTACTTATTACGATTTTCTTAGTTTTAAGGCTGAATATTCGGTAGTCTTTAGACTGAGAACTGTAAACGAGAAAGGTTCCTTTCTTTGCCTTGTCATCTATCTTGGACCTCTTTTGATTCGGAACAAGAAATACACTGAACCGAATGACACCCGTCCGAAACCGACCTGATCACTCGCCTTGGGTGCCTGCACAATAGAGGGTAACAAATTCTCCTTAGGTATGGTTAGTGGTAATGGCTTTAAATGAGAAGGAAGAAGTGGGAGTTGTTCTTGCTTCTTCAAATCTTGCAAAACTTCCTGCAATTCAGCACTCAAAACATATTCCTCATTATTTTCATTCAAATCATGCTCAATGGCCACTTTGAGTTTATCTTGGCCATCTATGTCAAACATATCTTGACTAGAGGTATCAACTAAATCAATAGAAAAACAAGAATGGTCCTTAGGAGGAAATTTCATAGAGTCATAAATGTCAAACTCTACCTTACTACCATCAAATTCCATGGTAAATAATCCTGTATCTACATCAATCTTAGTCTTGGCAGTTTTCATGAAAGGTCTACCTAGCAAGATTGGTGCTACATGTTTATCATGTTCCATATCTAAAACATAAAAATCAGCAGGAAATATAAGATCCCCTACTTTAACTAAGACATCCTCTACTATTCCCTTAGGATATGCGTTAGACCTGTTAGCTAATTGTATCACAACACTTGTTTTATGTAATTTACCAAGTTTCAAAGACTTATATAGTGAATATGGAATTACATTTATTGATGCGCTTAAGTCTAAACATGGCTTTTTGAGATGTAAGCTCACCTATAATACAAGGGATAGTGAACATACCTGGATCTCCACATTTAGGCGGTAACTTTCTTGAAATATGGCTGAAATGTGCTCACTCATCTTCACCTTTTGAATTCTCTTTAATCTTTGCTTTCTCTTTGTTGTACAAAGTTCTTTAAGGAATTTGGCATATCTTGAAATTTGCTTCGAAGCATCTAAGAGTGGGATGTTTACTTCACACTTCTTGAAAACCTCATAGATGTCCTTGTCAGCTTCATGCTTTTCCTTTCCTTCAATGCCTCTGGAAAAAGGTGGAACCGGTTCATATGGTGGTAAGGGTGCAGTTGTAACATTCTTCTCTTCTTGTGACAGAGTTGCTTGATCTTCTGAAGATGAAGGTTCATGCACAACAGTTTCTTCTTAGAGTTCTTTATCTCTTGCTATGGTTCTCTCATTGCCTTGCAACTTTGTTCCACTTCTAAGAGTCATAGCACTAGCATTCATCCTTGGATTTGGTTCTATTTGTGATGACAACTTTTCTAAATCTCTAGCCTCCAACTTGCTAACTGCTCCTGAGATTTGACCCATTTGTCTTTCAATGTTCTTGATGCTGGAACGAGTCTCATTTTGGAATTGAATCATGTTCTTTGTTAGAGTATTCAACATTTCTTCGGTGGACATATTGGAATTCAAACTTGATCCTTGACCGTGATGTGGGGGTCTAGGTTAGGATTGTTATTGTGGCTTGAAAAATGATTGTTGTTAATGATGTGATTTTTTTTCTGAAATAAAATAACTTGAACTAGCAATGAACTAAGTGAAATCTATAACAATGGTGTTTTCTAAAAATCAATGGAAAGGATATCTTGAGTTAAGTTGATTGTATACTTCTTGTTTCTCATTGATCATTGAATGCTTTATTTAAGAAATTCACTTTTGACTACCTATTGTGAAGATGATTATACTTCTATTCTTCTTAAGTGTAACTACACATCAAAATTAGTTTGAATGTAAAGCTCTTATTATTAGTTGATTCACTCAATCAGAGAATAAATTCAATCCAACAATGGCTTTAAGAAAAGAGAATCAATAGGATTGCTAAAACTATTCAAGCAAATAGTTTTCAATCAAAATGAAAAATTTAGATTCTAATCATTCATAATCTACATTCACAATTAGAACTAGTTGCTACCATTAATCCAAGTACAAAACTAACTGATTTTGCAAATAGATTTAGCATAAATGAATATTGCAATAATAAGAACAATAGTTGATTTCCAATTCAAACAATATTCATAAGATTATAATAAGAACTTTTCAATAATCAAAAGTATATTAAGTAGAAGAATTCTTACAATGAGTAATTAGAAGTTTCCAATTAACCTTTCTTATGAAATGAAAATTTAAGCTTGAAGCTCCATAACCATGGCTAAACAGAAATGAGGAAGAAGTATTTTAATGAAAAATTACAAGATGCCCCTATTCCTAAGTTTTCTTGCTTATTTATAAAGATTTGATGAAGCTTCTTTCCATTGGATTTTCTCATCATTCCTCTCTGCAATTCGCCTCCCAAATCCCTCTAAATATCCAATTGAAAATAAAAGCCAAAATGGGAAAAGTGAAATAGCCGTCCAGCCTATAGACTGAACTTCCCACCCCGCGTAAAACTCCGTGGGCCGCGCATCTCAGTCTGATCCGATTCTTTGCTTGCTTCTTCTTCTTTGTTTGAAATGATATATTTGCATAATGACCTTCAGGTAGAATTATCATCTTAGAGAATTACATCAATAAAACTATTCTATAAAGTAATTTCTCTAATTGTTATATAGTTAAATCTAAATTCTACTTAATAAAACCGAAATTGAAATGGAAAAATACACAAAATAAGGTATTATTATAGGTAATAGAGAACCGCAATATATATGGGATTTTATTATGTGGGTAATACGGAACCGCAGTATATGCTCAAGATTATTTGCTGCGGGCCATTGAAAACCGCAGTATATATTGCATTTTTTTTCCTAATTATTTTATGCTGCGGTTAGCTTCTTTGTAAAACCGCAGCATATGTTGCGCAGCAGATGTGGTCTCTTCCACTAGTGGTTGCAGGTATTAAATTTGTAGCAATTAGATTAATTCTTCCACAACCACAAGTAATTAATACTTTACTCCCTTTTATATAGCGTGTGTGTGTGTGTGTGTGTGTGTATATATATATATATGAGAGAGAGAGGGGAGGGGGGAGAACGTTCATTATATGAGAACGGTGAGAACAAATATTCCTAACAAAAGTGATACTTTTTTACCAAAAAGGTATTACTTTTAGACAAAAAAGTTACTTTTTTTTGAAAAAAAGATGATACTTTTAGGCAAAATAGTGTTAATTTAAGAAAAAAACTTCTAAAAAGAAAATCACAATAAGGTGTTATTTTTCTAAAAAAACATATTACTTTTGTATTTATATTTTTTTTTTCTGAAAGTAACACTTTTTTGCTAAAGAGTACCAGATTTTTTAAAAAACAAAAGTAACATTTTTTTGTCCAAAAGTAACACTTTTCTGTGAAAAAGTAACACTTTTTATCGGATAGATTGATTCTCACGGTTCTCATATAAGTTTGGTTCTCACTGGAACTTTAATATATAAATATATATATATATATATATATATATATATATATATATATATATATATATATATATATATATATATATATATATATATATATATATATATACAACAACAAAAATAGTAATGTGAGATCTTATTTTATTCATCTTATTACATATTTTAATAAAATTAATTTTTTATTATTTTTAGTTATTTATAATTCAAAATAAAAAATTTGGGAAACACTTTGGAGTGCAAAATATATGTTTGAGTTAAGTTATACTCCTTCCGTTTCATTTAATTTGTAGCATTTTTCATTTTGTTTTGTCCCATTTAATTTGCATCATTTCTATTTTTGGACTATGGCCTACCACTTCTTTCTAGTATCATCCATACATTTTAACTATCTTTTAATTTCAACCATATAATTTATGCTCTCTTTTTATTTATTACTATTATCTACCTTTTTCTTAAAAAACAATAAGTTTCTCTTTTACTTTAAATTATACGAGACAGAATAATAATATTATGGTTCATAGGGAGTAATAGAGAGTCGCTAGTCGACATAAATCATAGCCTTTTTGATTTGCACTTTTGAAAGAGTAGCTAGTGGATTAGGAGTATAAATTAACAGGGGGTTTTCCAACTTTGGTGTCGATAGGAAGCATTGACATTGTCCATGTGTAATTGTGAATAATGTTAGGCACCCACTTACATTATTATTATGGTAATCATAACAAGTAAACAATGAGAAGAAAATCATGCATGAAGATCAGCACATACATCTCCACTTAATGGTGGTTGTAACACAATTATATTATGTATCTTTCAAGAATCTCTCTATATTCTGTACAGAATACTCTGTGATAAGGACAGTAAATACAGCTGGTGAAGTGCTGGAACGAGTAGGTATTGTGATCGAATGAAAACTTTATCTGATGGGGGTTTTGTTACATATGATAAATTCTGTCAACATGCGTATCCTTTCCATTTTAGCTTGAGCCTTTGTATCAATGATTGGCGTATGACTCCTAGTTTAAGTAGGTGTGATTGCACGATAACCTACATTGATTCAAACTCTAACACCAAAACACAAAAGTCTAACTTTTCTTTCTCTCTTCATCTAGTGTAATATTTCGTTGTATTGACTTCTTGTGAACTCTATTATAAAAGGTACTCTAAATTTGTTCAACCTCCTATTAAATTTGTGTCTTGGTTTATTAATACAATAATACTCTTTTTCCCTATTGTCTTCACTCCTAGTTTATTGATTATAGTTCTTTAAATCTGCTTTAGTGGGATATATTTAGCGACATTTAATATAAATGTCACTACTTTAAATTTATATTAGTATAAATATTAAATTTAGTGATAGTTATTAGACCTTTTAACAGTATAATAAAAAATCATACTAAACTTTTTTGTGACATAGTATCTAGTGATATTTTTCACAAATGTCACTCTAGACTATAATAACAATTACACATGTCACTAAAGGCCAAATAAAGTGTCACTAAATCACTTTATAGTGCAATGTAAAATAAAAATCAAAAATTATTACACTAAATATATTAATCGGTGGATTTTTTTTAATATCACTAAATCCAAAGTCGCGAAAAATTATATTTATTATAGTGACAATAGACTCAATATATCTGTTCTTGGATATTTTAGGGATAAAGTTATTACAAACTATAGGCTCTAGTCCTACTTCATTTTTAATTAAATAACTTTTTTTGTAAAAGTTAACGGTTAACACGCTATTTAAGACATCGGTAAATGTACGCAATAAAAAATTATCCTCAAAGGTTAACTCACCGAGGGTATTTAGCGAAATTCGGCCAACTGATATGGAAATAGGCAAAGTTGAGTGACTTGAGTCCAATGAAAATAATTTCTCCATTATTAAAATAAATTACATGATCACTTTCTTATTAGCAAAGAAGTGGAGAATATTATGTGATAAGTTAATTTGAGATTCGTATCTAAGCCTAATTTTAAGGATAAACAGTGATTAAGAAGGCTAAACTTACGACAAAAGAAAGTAATATTCTTTATTTTTGATGTAACCTTGAAATGAAGCAAATACTGAGCAAGTGTTTCATACTAATATTATAATAATAATAATAATAATAATAATAGAAGTGATACTAATTTAATTTGTTAGTGTGTGGGACAGACTCAACATGGACAGTTTCAATTTAGTCCCAAAATCCCTTTAAAAGTGGTACTGAAATGACATTTCTGAAGACTATGTATTATGAATTTATAGCATGCGTCAATCTTCTTTTGATTATTCGTCTTAGCTTGCATTGTATCAAATTGTCTAAACTTACAAACATAACCGTACTTCCTTTTCGCTATAGTATACTTGCTATATTTAGTGATGGCTGCGAACCTGGTTAGGCCGGTTTCATATTCCATTTTGATCAGTTGGATGTTTCGGACCGTTGGGTTCCAGTTTCGGTTTCAGAAAGTTCTGAACGGCTCCTTGGCGGTTTAGAAGGCGGTTCCTAGCAGCTCAACTCCCAGGTTGAGCGGGTCGGACCATCAGTTTAATTTTTTATTTCTTAAAATATAATATTAAAAATCATATAAAATAAAATAATAATATGGACGAACCTTTGTAGATTATTATCGTAATTTATTGCTTGTCAATCATTATTAAAATATTCACTTAAAATGATGAAAACACTAAATTAATGGAAAAAGATAAATTAATAATAAAGATGATTAATGAAAAACGAGAGAGAAAATAGACTTGAACCTAGAGTCCCGAAGGAATAATAAGCTCTCTACGTATCTCGAAGGAATCAAAGTCCACGTATATCTTGTCATACCTTTTATTTGTAGTTATTGATTGTTGTTCAATATTCATAATCCTATCTGTGATCTTCATCATCATCTTGTTTGTTCAATGTCTCCGTTGCCTCTCTTCTTGATGACGCAAATGTATCCATCATCATCCATGGATCGTTATCATCGTCTTGATCTTCATCGTTCTTGAATTTTTGTGTTCAACCATCCGCTTCATCGCAATCTTTCTTGCAAACACATATTAATTTGAATAGTATTTGGAGCAAGACAAGATCTCTTTTCATCAAGAACTCTTATATCTGCAAGAAAAGTAGATTCTGATGCAATAATAGCAGCCGAAATTGTTAGGATATTCTTTGCAATTCTCGATAATATGGGAAATTTTATTGATTTTTAATTCCACTATTTTAAAATATTATATCATCTTGTTCAATTTCAAAATGATGTTTAAGATAATTATCTATTTCTACATATAACGAGGGTGAGGAAGAAGAAGGCCCTATAAAAATAAAGGGTTATATACACTCGAATGGAATCATAAAGCTCTCGTAAAGCCTGCTATAGTTTTGAACATAATTATCCACATCACTTTGTGAACGTTTTAATGAATGGTACTAAAAGCCTCTCAATTTGGTAAGATTTTCTATCTTAAGACATGGGTCTAAAATTGCCGCAATTCCATATGTATAAGGAAAATTATTAAAATTTGTTTTTCATTTATCCATCATTTTTAATTACAAGCTTTAAGAATTCACTAGTATCATTATTTGAATTGTTAACAAGATGGTAAAAGACGGTAATACATTCACTTTCTACGGTAGACATTTGGTTCGTACACATATGAAGAATCTTAGTTGCGTGCTTATACGCTTTTAATATTTTGAGTACACCTGTAGCTAGTTCTTAATACCTTTATTTGCACATTCATTTTATAGTTGTGTTCTAAAAGCACATTATTTAATAGCCTTTTTCGAAATATCATGGGTTGAGCCTCAACGTGTCGGAATATCTAATGATCAATAAACCTTTTTAAGTCCATATTAGTCACATAATTGTTTGTATCTCCTCTATACTTGTCCTAATCTAAGCCACTTAATCACATTTCTAATGGGATCTAATAAATCACTTAATTCTTTTTATACCTACTTGGCAATATAAGTTAAAAACATGAGCCCAACATCATATATGTAATAATCTACCACTTAGGATGAAACTGAAAGTAGATTCGTCATAAACACGTTCCATGCATTTAATGTTTACGGTCGCGTTATCTTTAAAACAACAAAATATCTTATGTAACAAGTTTTATTCTTTATATATCTCTATTAATCTAAAATTTATGTTATAACCACTATGATTTTCGAACATTAACTCAAAGGCGATTATTCTATTTTTAATAAGCCCGTTATAGTCTATCTAATGTGATGTTGAACACATAAAAGATTCCAATTGTGGAAGAGCAGACCAAATATCAGTTGTTATACTAACCCTATCATTGAAATATTTAAACAATTCTACCAATTCATAACGTTTTTGTTCTTATAATTTTAATTGTGCGGCGTTTAAGAGTGTGGTTGCAAAGCTTATTTAGTGAAATACTCATAAGCTTGATTTTCACAATGATTAAATGGCATCTCTTCAATAATGACATATCTCGAAAATTCATCATCATTTCATTACGATTATAATTAAAAGGCATACCTCCACTAGGCATTTGCATTGTCCACCCACCTAATTGTGTTTGTCGTCTTCCACTTGTGGTCCCGCTAGCACTTGCTGCATGAGTCTCCTTTGTGATTTTATATTTCTTTGCTAAATGTTTGTTGAAAGATCTCATACCACCACCTAACACATATTTACAAAACACAAAAAATAAATTTTGAGTACATTCTTAATATTCAAAGTATAAATATCATCCATAAAAACTTACAAGATATTTCCCTTTGCAGAAAAGACAATTATATGACTTAAGGGAGCAAGTATGAAACAAGTCAAACAAACATAGAAGATTAGATACATATATACGATAATGAATCATTTTTGATAATAATTCATTTGTGGTATGTGAATGAACGGCTGTATCCCGCAAGAATGTAAATGTAGCAATAAATATATACATGAGCAACAATGAACGGGGAAACAAATCTAGAATACTAGTATCGTACATATTCCGCTTGCCTATGTTCCTATAAACGTGCATGCTTAATTAAATTAATTTAATTACAATTCATTTGTATTAAATGTTAAATATTTTAATATTAATAAAATTTTTAATTAAATAAATCGAGTTATAATCTAAACATGATTGGACCTAGATTTCCAATACATGAACCATGCCATCCAAATTTGTATACGTAAGTCTCAATATAGTTGCCTTAGTCGTTTTTTTCGGTTATACTCTTACTAATTATGTTTTCCCTAGAAAGTGTTGTGTACACTTGTCTTTGTTTTCTATATCTTCTGTTTTTTGTTTTCTTTTGCAGACTTGTATTTATAAGGATCTCATATTTCAGACGTTACTTGAGTTGATTGGTTATTTTTGATCACAACAACATCCATGTGATGAGGGTATTAGTATGTCTGCTTTCCCACCTCTCCATTTCTTATCTTAACGGAACTCATTAGGATGATAATGATGATTAACCCTGCCAACCAAACAACTCAATTTAGATCCATCAACCCATTTTAATTAAACTAATTAATAAAATAGCTAATCGATCAAGATTCAAGCCTTGCATGATTTTAGCTAATTTACCAATCTCTACGCGTCTCAGCTGAAAAACACTTTTCAAGAGAGTAAGCTTTTTTTATTTTTTATTTTTTATTTTTTATCAGCTTATATAAAATTTAAAATTTGTTCATGTTTACTCTATGTTTGACATGAGTAAAGAAGTGGTAATGATATTAATTAATTATGAAGTTTAATGAAGATGTTTGGTTGAAAGGATATAGTATTATTAAGTAGGACATTTATGTGGAGCTTTAGGTTATCAAGTTTGATATCAATCCATCACTGAACATGCCATAAGTGTGAAACAATATGTTGGGAGCATGAAACACTCAAACATATAAACAAATAATAATCTATGCAAGCACTAAAAAAATTATAGATAGAATTATTAGCTTTTCTTCCCAATTCATCATTCATTCAATTACTAAAAAAAAAAAAAGTTAATTTCAAATGTCTAAACTCCTTATTAGAGTTTAAAACTGGATACCGGAACGATCCATTCAAAAATCCGGTTTTTTATAAATTGAAAATCAAATGTTGGATATTGGTTTTACAATTCTTATATTTTTTTGTCTTTTTTAAAAAATTGTATTGTTTTTACACGAAAATATTAAAACTCACTTTGTCTTTTTTCTTTATTCAAACTTTTTTCTTAAAGTTTAAAAAAAATCATCTTGGGAATATAGTTAGATTTTCAATATTCTAAATTAATTAACAATAGATTTGTTATGTAACTTAGTTGTAGTTCGTAATTGTAAATATTATTATATTAACTAGATTTTCGGATATTTGATTTTGTTAATATTTGAATATGGATTTGAATTTGATATACGGTTTAAAAATTAGATATTGAATTGAATTACCCGATTTTCAAAAATCAGATAACTTACCTGTTTAAAAAAACAAAAGATCGGATATTCTGGATCGGATAATTCAGATTGAATGCACACCTTTATTTCTCATATATATGAAATTTTGAGTATACAAATTCTGATTGATGTTTTGGGTTTTAGATAAAATCTTAAAAACTATACAACATACCGATTGTACTATATGTACTCTTGAATATAAAGTTTGTTATGGGTATGGGTGAACACGGTTCGGTTTTGGTCTGGTCTCACACTAAAATCAGATCAAACTAAAAAATTTTCGTTCTGGAAATTTTCCAGAACGGACCAGACCGTTTAAATCACCA
Organism: Amaranthus tricolor; assembly: GCF_026212465.1. NCBI lineage: Eukaryota > Viridiplantae > Streptophyta > Magnoliopsida > Caryophyllales > Amaranthaceae > Amaranthus > Amaranthus tricolor. Next base: position 22,039,423 of record NC_080054.1, on the reverse strand, counting down.
TACCGGACCGGACCTAACCATTTTACAACAGTCTGATCAAGTCTGGTCTACGATTTTTTATTTTTATATTTTTATCCAAATTAATACATGTGTTTATGCAAATATTTCGCACCTACAATCATTAAATATAATAATTTGTAATTAGTGATAACACCCACATCATCTAATTATATATTATTATATAAAAATAACTACATCTTGAAATATTTAGGTAGCAATCTAGTTTTTTTAAAAAAAACTTGTGATTTTCGACTATAGTACAATTTGCAGTCTGATCTGGTCTGAAAAATATCAAATCAAGACCAGACCGTAAACCGTAATTTATTTTAAAAAAAGCCAGACCAAACCGTTTAGACCATAGACCAGACAAAACACTAAAATTCCGATTTAGTCTGGTTTGGTTTACAATTTAAACCAAACTTTGTTCAGCCCAGCCGGGATTGGTATTGATATTGACCATAGCATATGAAAATTTAATATATTTCTTGTTGTTATCAATGTTTGATGACTGATTACTCATCCCATACTCCATATTATTGTGTGACACATATTTCAAAAAAGCACAATAAATTAAAGAAAAGAATGAAAAAAAGGTAGAAAGGAAAAACTTGGTAGGCCTACCTTAAGACAAACTAGTAGGTAAGCTTACTCTCACGGGAAAAATTTTGGTGAAAGTACATCAAGAGAAATGGAATGATCAAGGATAAAGGAGTCTTTAATCTTACCAACAACAAGAAACAAATATATATATATATATATATATATATATATATATATATATATATATATATATATATATATATATATATATATAAAACAGTGACATACATATTTAAATAATATATTGATATATGTGTTTTATGATAGATTGCAACGAATAGAAAAACAGAAAACGTACCATTACCTATTAACTAACTTTCACTTAAAATGAAATTTAGAGGATCAAATATAAACAACTTTAGACTAGTAAATGATAACAAAATTAATACGTAATTTCTAATTAATTTTTAATAGCGAAAATCATTTATTATCTTCACTCAATCCCTTTAGTGTAGATAGTCAGATCCATTGTAATTGCAAACAAAATAAGTAAAATATCTGGCTTCAAATAAAGGACTCTCAAAATAAAAAGAGAAGATCTATAAAATGTATTGTTTTGATTCAACTTTCTTCCACTATATAAACTATCTTCTAATCTGACCACAATTCCACATCCTAAGATCCAACTCTATCCATTCCTCCAAAATTTCTCTCTTTTTTCCTTCCAACACAAAAAACATGTTACCTTCAACATTAGTTTCCTCCATTTCTTTCCATGAAGACACCATTACAAACCTTCATTATTCAAGAAGATTACTACTTCACACCCCATTTCAACCCTCACAACCTACAACACCACTTCACGCTCCATCACCAACTTACCAAGTACTTGACCCGACCCGTTCAACCCATGGAAACCCTAGCTTTGATGCTAACATAGTCATGATCCTAGCAGTCTTAGTTTGTGCCTTAATTTGTTCATTATGCATTAATACCTTTATTAGGTGTGTAATTAAGTGCTCAAGTATGATTACAGGAGAGCCTAATTACTATCTGAACATGATAGATTATGAGAAAAAGAAGGCTAATGGTTTAGATAAAAGGGCATTGAAGACATTTAATGTGGTAAAATATTCAAAGGATGTGAAGATTCAAGGGTTAAGTACAGAGTGTGTTATATGTTTATCAGAGTTTAAGGCAGGAGAAAAAATTAGGATTTTGCCTAAATGTAACCATGGTTTTCATGTTAAGTGCATTGATAAATGGCTTAATTCTCATTCTTCTTGCCCCACTTGCAGGCAATCTTTAGTTGACACTTGTCAAAAGGTTATTGGATGTAATGATGATCATCATCCTCAAGCTACATCATCATCAACACCACCACCACCACCACCATCATCATCATCGTCATCGTCATCGTCATCATCATTATCATCATCATCATTGTCTAGGGAGGTAATTACAGTAACTATTGTGCCCCTTCAAAGGGAAGATGCGGTAAGAGATTACAGGGATGAAATCGCTCAGGATTAGTGAAGAGAGTATAATCAAATGTGAAATCATAGTAATTTTTGTAGGTTTTTTATCTTTTACTTTATTTTTTATAGTTAAAAATCATGTAATCATTAAATTTTCATGTTTTGTTGTACAAATGATAGATGTTTTTTTTATTAATTTTTTTATGTAATTGTTCTTAGTGCAATTGTAAAAAAACAGAGCAATTGATGAGCATTTCCTTGTTTTTTCCATATATTTCAAATTATCAAAAAAAATGACTGGAATTTTGGTTTAAGTCTATCTAAATTCTGATTTAGGTCATATGAATAAAAATATTGGGGTCTTTGAGAAACGGGCATACCTGGTAGCTGACCGCAGATTAAAGTGGTCGATGTGACTAATTAATTTTATTAACTGGTTTGATCAATCGTTTTTGAACTCGCTGCTAACTTGTTAAAAAAAGCTTATTCATAATAATAAATTATTTCAACCAGTTAATTTCATTAGATGGTTTGACTACCCAATTATCTATTTGTATCTAAATTTGCTAAAATTACCCAAAAAGTTATTATGTCAAATACTCCATATATCAAGATTAAATTGTGTTAGATATGATATATAAAATTAAGAGTCTCATCTTGAGATGAGTATTAGATCCAATATTACCTAAAATGATATTCTATCCAATGAAACGAAAACGAAAAATGAGAAATGCTAATTTTAGAGTTTTCAAAATGCAAGAAAAGTGGATACAATTTTTTTTAACAATAAGAATAAAATGAGTAAAGAATTAAGGTAAGAAAAGTAAATGACTTGAAAGAAAAGAGGAGGAAAAAGAAAAAGGAAAAAAATAAGGCTTTGGTATTGTATATGCTTTTGGGTTTGAGAAAGTTTTCGAAAACATTTCGAAAATAAAGGTTTTGAAAAGCTATTCGATAGAAAGTTTCAAGTTTCTGATAACTATGGTTAAACCCACTCCATATTAACATTTTGAATTCCCCTTTAAATTATAAATATTTATTTAAAATTACATGATATTTTAATAATAATTTTCAAACATCTAATTTCATATATTAACACTTCTATTGACTTTTAGTCCACACAAAAAACAACTTCGATCCCATTGAGAAGTGAACTTTTACTATTATATAACTAAAGAATGTTTTGAATTTGACATACATAAGATAAAGTTACAATTCAACATTTTTAAAACAAAAAGCTTCCTTTAAAAAGACTCCAATAATGTTCAAAAGCAATCAATAAATCAAATACATTCACCATTTTACAAGAAGATGCAAATTTTGCCCAAGATACCCAAATACTTCAAATTCTTATTTCCATGGTGTTTATATTACATAGAAGAAGATATCTCAAAAAAAAAATATTACATAGAAGATGCAAATTTTGCCTAAGATACCCAAATCCTAATATACATATATAACTATTAATTCAACAACCTTTCAAAACGAAAAAAATTCTCTAAGGAATCTTATATCTCTCGCTGTATAAATCCTTCAGAATTTTAAAATGTTAGTTCTTTAAAAAAAATAATTAACGAAGTTATTTTACTCCCTCGGATTCTTTTTGTTCTTTTCGTTTACTGTTTTACACAGTTTTCAATGTAAATTTTAAACTTCTATATGCACATAATAAAAATTATAAAAATAATTAATAAAAAAGAATATATTAAGGCAAATCTAATGATATCTCACATTTATATATTTTATTTTCTAAATATATATCAAAAACATTAATTAAATTTCTCCCTCCTTAAATTGAAATATTTCAAATGAGAATAAGATGAAATATTTCAAATGAGAATAAGATTAGAGAACCGAAAATGTAACTCATTTAAATTCAAAGGTGTTTAATTTTTCTTTGATTAAGAATTTGTGGTAGGGGCAATTTTCCCACCTAGGATGGCCTCAAATGGATATGATTTATGGCTTAAAATAATGAATTGATAAATATCACTTTACCACTTAAGTTGGTCTCTAAGAGTGACTTGTTACCAAGCTAGTTGTCAAAGCTATATTGACGTATTTCCAATCCTTTTTCTCAGAAATCATCAATCAATTGTCCACATATTTGTTATAATTCAATGTTATAAGACTTGTTAGTTGGATTCATAGTCTTAATTAGTGCCCTTAATAATGCATTTATGCTCCCAAAAGAAACGTTTTAAAATTACTCTTTTGTGTCCATTATTATGCTCTTTACTTCTATCAATACTAATATGCCAATTCACTATCAAATAACTATTGCTATTTGAGATGCCATATTATTCCTTCTACTTTTTCAATTGCCCTTTTAACTTCAAATAAAATACTCCCTTCAACTCACTATTAATGTCCTATTTACTTTATACACTATATTCAATATACTTATTCAATCCTTAATATCTCTAATTGTATATAATTAAAAATTATGAAAAGTTGATATGAATAATCCTTGCATTAAGACGAAACAAACAAGATCCGTATAACTATGTTTTAACTTATAGATTAATCATAAATTACAAATTAAGAGTAAGAGATAAATAGCGTCCAAAAAATAAATGAAACATCAGTGCTAAATTAGAGGGAGTATAATTAGTTGTTTATCCAAGTTAATTAATTAGCTACGAAGTATTCTTCTTCAATATTCAAGTTAAAATTTAATCTAATATCCGTTTAATATATGAGATTTTTTAAATATTCAAATATATATATATATATATATATATATATATATATATATATATATATATATATATATATATATATATATATATATATATATATATATTTCTTTAAATCTAAAGTTAATTAAGTGGAAAATGTAAAGCAGTATTACATCGGAGATAAAACTTTCAAATGAATATTTCATTAAATAGATATGTTATATCATTATTTTTAAATATTAGATATTTATCTTCATCATCATGCGTTTTTTATACTTGTCCTTCAGCATCTTAGACACATAGATACAAAATATCTATGTTTGCGCTTCATGTTTGAAAGTTTATGAACCAAAATTATGTATTATCCATGAAATTTTTTAAAAGATAAAAATGAATAATATTTTTTTAGAGTAGTTAAGTATATTAAAGAATAGAAAATATTTCAATAGAAATTTGTATGAAGATAATAATTGTGCATACCTACAATTTTACAATATGAAAACATTTAGTATGATTTTTTTTCATGTTTCAATAAGTTGTTGAAAATATATTGAAAATTAGTAACATTATTTGAATGGTGAAAATTAGTGATGAATATGGGGCAGTGATAAGGCCTTTTTATAATAATAATAATAATAATAATAATAATAATATAATAAAACTTTAGAGTAAATGATAATTGAGCAAATAAAATTGTTGAAAGTCCTTTCACATAGAAGTAGAAGCTAAAAAACAACTACATTTATATACACACTGGGGTAAATAATAATAAAGTAAATAAGAACGCGGCAAATAATTGTGCATTCCTCAACTCTCATTTTAAAGCTACCATGTATCAAAGTGGTTTCTAAATTAGTATATTACTATGACTATGATACTTAAGGTATATCATTTCTTATCAAGCTAAATTTCTTGTGATATTTTTAAATAATAAATCTTAATTTTGCTCAATAAAATTTATAGTTATCCAACTTGAGTTATTGTTATTGTTTCATTGTTGTATCTACGTACTAGTTAGTGCTTTAGTACTTTTCATTAAGGGTGTTCATGAATGGGTACTCGGCTTTGGGTACCTGTTTTAATGACTTGATTTATCCGGTTAAGGTAGATCGAATAGTCGACCTGTATCTTATTATTTTTTTAATATATTGATCTGCCATTTAGAATGCAAATCGGCGAGTCAACAGATCAGATCAAGTCAAGTTTTTTTAAACACTCATACTTTTCATTAATCTTAACTTAGTTTGTCGATAACTTGAAGCCTTGTACAATCTTTAGTATAACAAAAAATATCTTATAATTATTAAGGAATTAGTAAATATTTAACTTCAACTAAATAAAGGTGAAATTAAAAACTCTTACTTTTTTTGGGACGGTTGATTATTAATATCATATTTATAATGGCAATGCCATGTAATATTGTATTGAATATTAACAAATGAGTTATGTCATTTGCATGGTAATGACACTCTCATTCTCAAAGCGATTTTTCTTTACCACTAACTACCACAATTCTAAATGCTAGTGCTGTTCAATTGATGAGTAAGCTTAGTAAGAGGAAGAGTGTTAAGGCTTGTATCACTGTGATGCTGTGGACTGAGATTTTGTTTTAGGTTTGGCTCTAAAGAAATGAGCGCATCTTTGAGGGGAAAATCTTGCTTCCTTGTCATGTAGCAAAGAACGTTCTTTTTTATGTTGCCTCTGGGCTCGATGATGTTAGGAAGGCTAGTCTCATTGTTTAGTTGCTTGGTTGTTTTTTGGATTTCTTTCATTGCCCTCTTGTTTCGGCCTTTGTGCTTCCATTTTCGTGTTAGGGAAGTGGTTTTTTCCCGTTTATCGCCTAGGTTGTAAAATACTTTTTTTGAAAGTTATATATTCCTTTTACTTGCAAAAAAAATAAAATTAGAATAAGACAAAAATGACCATCAATCTCGAGGAAATGATTCCCTTTACTAACTTACATTAAATTTTAAATATTATTCTAATCATCTTATAGCAACAATTAATATTTAGTTAGATTTATCGTACTATATGCAATGATCTTTGGGAAGACCAGTTGTCAACTTCTCAAGTCTCATTAATTCCATCCTGAAGATAATCTAGACCATTCACCTATGCTGATGCAGTTCATGGCACAGTTTAATACTGAAAAGCCTTTTACATTTTGTAATTATTGGGCTAACAATGATGGTGTTGTTGATCTTGTTGAGAAAGTTTGGCATGAATACATCCATGGATGCATGAGTTTTCAGAATAAACAGAAACTTAAAAATTTGAAGTTGGAGTTAAAGAACAGGCCGGTTCTAGCATTTTCTTATTCAGATTGTTCATGTTAAAGCCCTGCAATGCAAGAGTTCACTGAGGCTAAAGCGGGGAAAGAAGGATCGAAAAGGGCAATGATAAATCCTAGCTAGTCTAATACCATGTAAGATAAATCGATCCTTGATCCATTCATTAAATTAAGATGTGTATATATACATCATTAACCCTAGAGCTACGTATGTATAATTACACAATTACCCTTAATAAAAATACATATTTACTAATACTTTTATTGGTTTATTGTCCATTGTCGTTTGTGTTTAGTTATGCTCTTTATTTGTTAACTTTGGTGATTGAAGTGAGTGAGATTTTGCGTTGGTTTGATACTTTGATTGAGTGTCTTGCTTAAATTTATTTTAAAGTAGTGTTATTGGTGTTGTAATCAACCTTTTTGTGACCAATGTAATTCCCCTTGAATATGCACTTTATCAAAAATTCAAAGCAAATAATACTTATAAAATAAAATTACTTCTTAAATGAACATATATCCTCACAAAATTCTCATTAGAGAAAAATAATGATTTTTCATTTCAGAGACGGAGTTTTTGTTGAAAATTTGTGACTTTAAATTTATAATTAAACTTATAAAATAAAGTTACATAAACTTAGTAGGTTACCAAACATATGACAAGTTCAAACTAACGTTTGCTTAACATACACCAAATGTAAACTTCATCATCGGAAATCACCATTTATCGAACATAGTAACATGAAGATTTTGTATGTGACGTGATATAAATTATAGGCGAGACTCTCTTCCTAAAACATCATTTCCTCCCTATTACGAAGCTTGGGAATGTATACCGAAAATATGTTTTGAGATCACTACTAAAAAACACGAAACTTTTCGACGGAAAAACTATGGTTTTTTCGACGGTTTTAACCGTCAAAAAATATATTTTCAACGCTTGACGAAGTGTCTAAAAAACTGCAGTTACAAATTTTCGACGCTTTTTCCAGTGGATGTTATATCTGTTTTCCGACGCTTTTTATTGTGGGGAAAAAGATTTCCCGCCTTAAATCCATACTACAATTTCACGTATTTAGACGCTTTTTTGTGTGGAAATGCTGAATTTTTAGACGCTTTTTCATGTGGATAGTGCTTAATATTTTAGACACTTTTATACGTCTAAATGAAAATAACCCTTTTAAAGCCCTTGATATCTAGATATATGTCTACCTTTAAAGCCCTTGATATCTAGATATATGCTTTAGACATTTACATGCATTGAAAATGTATTTATTTTTCATACTATATTAAATTCATCAAACATACATAATTACTAACGTATATCATACCAAATCAATCATATCCACAAAAGTATTAGCATTTGATATTCATATATGCACATACATTCGTTGATGTAGTTTTGACCTTAAGTTGTTGTAGCTTGGTCAAAAAAGTCCAAACAACATAGGTGCCTAATTTCATCAATATTCACATACACATATATATTCATCGATGTTTAAGAGAGAAAATTTTAGAAGTTAAAAGTTTGTCAAAAGTTGAAGCCTGCATAATTGTTTTCATTATGTTGCAATTTCCACTCTAGTGTCAAGACCTTCGCAAAATATGATTTGTTGGTCATAATATGAACATCAGCCGCAAAAATCTGCAACAAATCAAACAAAATGCACAAACTTTACCCAAAATACACTCCCCATTTGTGATTCAAGGCCAACAATTATTTTCAAATATGGGAGTACCTTAATTACCAAACTCCCCATGAATATATAAAACTTTATACAAGTCATTATCATATGTACTTCATCCAACTGCAAGCAAAATTGCACATAACATAAAAAACTAGAAACTACACTTCTACCATAAGCACTAAAAAGTAATATGAAAAAGATTCGATGGATGATAGAAATAATAATGATTCTTACTTGTCCTTTGATTTTGTTGTGATTGATCTAAGACTAATACAAGTTGAGTGAGAAATTTTTGATTTTGTGCTCTTAGTTCTTCAACTTCTTCATTTTTTTTCAAAAGTTGGAAAGTAACCTCATCATATCTTTTTTGTAATTGGAAAATAATCTCATCATTTTTTCTCATAACCTCATCACTTTTTCTCTCAATGGGCAATAGGTAGGATTTAAGCCCCATAACATCACTTGAAATACCACCACAATCACCTATCCTGTTTTTTCGTAATTGAGCTTCAATACCAAACACGTGAGATCTACTAACCCCATGACCATAACCAACAACACGTTGATTAGGTCTGTCTTGTTGATACATCATCTCATTAAAAACTTCTGTCTCAATCACCTCACAAGGTTGTTTTGAATCACGTAAACGTTCATTAACCTTACTTTCAGCAATGTCCTATAAAAATACAAAAGTATAAATGAAATATGCAATCACATTTGTCATAATGATAAATGTTTCCAATTCACTACTCTAATATACCATAAATTCTTGAGTGGATGTACCCTCTACATAACCACCACTCTTTGTAGTGTGTGTTTCCACATTTCTAGCCCACTAGGTTCTCTGTGATTCAACTTAACCTATTTAAAATTAACGGATTATCACAAAGAAATAAACTTATCACAAATATAGGCATCATAAATAAAATTTAAGTAACCTAGCAACATCAAAAACAAGCAAATGATATTGTCTCATTATAAGCAATAACAATAATTGTATTCAAACTTACAAATTCAGTTTTCCATTGAGCATAACTCTTTGACCCTGTAGTATGTTGATTAAGGCCTTGGTTATGCAAGGATGAATGTTGCGCGGAAGCTTTAATGACTACTACAAACAATACTACAAATTGATCATGAAAAGAACACGAAACAATCACAAACGCAACCAAGAAATCCTTTCTTGATTTTCTGATGGTGATCACCTGTGACCGTCCTCTATGATCAACACAAAACTGATATGTACAAAGCCTTCCAGACTTTGCACTCGAGGTTTCCTTAAAGTATCAAGGTTGCTCCACAACTCTTAACACTCCAAGGATCAAAGAATACTCTGTAGCCTTTGATGAAGTTGCCTCCAACTTCAAAGAAGAAAACAGAAAAACACTTTTTCTGAAATACCTCTATGTATTGAATTATCAAAATGAAACGTGGCTTGAACTCTGTCTATTACATGGGTGAGGTCGTCCTTATATAGAGTCCTCAACTACCTTAACGGCTATATTCTAATCACATGCCTAATTAAAGAACACGTGCTAATTACAAGGTGCTTAAAACAGAAACAAAAGAGAACACTAACAATTCTGATCTAGCAAACTGTCGAGCAGCCCTCCTTCAGCTCAGCTTCTAGGGCTCCACGTGGATTGTTAGAATGGTTTTAGGACCTTGATAGCTAGATCCAAGTACCAAGATTTCATTCCCACTTTAACCCAGGTCCTGGATGTACTGGTTTGGTCTCCACGTGTCGTGCAAGGTGGCCTGGTCGCTAGTTTGCTGTTGGGCTATTCTGAAACCATGAGCTGTTCCCATTTCCATGTGCGTGATGTTGTTCCTTGGTGCTGTATTGGCTTCCTTGTACCCAATACATGATCTTGGGGTTATTCTTCAGTCCTTGGAAAACATCCTTGGCCAGCAACCCAACACTTGATGCATTTGCATCAAGTATGTACATGATTATGCATTTCACGAGCTCTTTTTCCCAGTGTTGATAATTTCTGTTAATATTAAATTATTAGTTTGTAACTTGGTGAATATAAAACTTAAATTTATGTTAAATTTGTTATAACATAATAAATACAATTAATGATTAAAAATAAATACACAATTTGTATCAAATATGCATATTATGATCATTCAAGTATGTATACCTTCTACATGGACAACCTCATCTGGATCCACATCTATATTTTCTTTGCAATGAACATTACCCCCTGGCTTCCACACTTCTTTTATTCTCCCAAGAAGTTTTATCTCCATTTCCGTTGAAGGCTCATCTTGCTCTTTAGGATCTTCATTTCCCTTGCATGTCTCTTCAACAACATCCTTGCTCTTTGAAGGCTCATCTTGCTCTTTGGGATCATTTTTCATGGAACTGTAGGTACCAAGCTAGTAGCGGGATCTTATGCTGGAGTATTAGTTGAGGTATTGAAGGTTCGAGACATAAACCTCTTATCAAGAGGCAAAGCTTTGGGATCATGTTTCTTGGTAACTGTAGGTACCAAGCTAGTAGCAGGATCTTGTGCTAGAGTATTAGTTGAGGTCTTGAAGGTTCGAGAGATAAACCTCTTATCTAGAGGTAAAGCTTTGGGATCATATTTCTTGGTAACTGTAGGTACCAAGCTAGTAGCAGTATCTGGCGTATTAGTTGAAATCTTGAAGGTTCGAGACATAAACCTCTTATCAAGAGGTAAAGCTTTGGGATCATATTTGTTGGTATAGGTACCAAGCTAGTAGCGGTGTCTTGTGCTGGAGTAGCAATGGACTTTTTGGGTTGAATAGGTCCGAAATTAGTATTATGAGCTTGTTTTGCACTAGCCTCTTGTTTTATTTGAACGTAATATTCAGCATCGATCTTTGTAGATTTACTTTGAATGGTCATGATTTCACGATGATGAAACCTGCAATGACAACGAAAAGATGAGAATGTGTCATAATTATAAATTAAAATTAGACAAGGAATTAAATCAAAAGCAAAGTAAAAATATATAAACAAGATCAAATAAAAATAACATAAGAGAGCAACCACTAAGAGAGATCAAATAGATTATCATATTTAAAAAAACACATGAATAGTTTATTTCATCAAATAGATTTTCGTCATTTACATGACTTTTGAATTTTCCCATACTCATGCTCTAAAGTTTGTTGCTCTCTTAAAACGTCAGAGCCAGTCATAGGTAAAGGAGCACTACCATGTTCTTCAATCCCATCAAACAAACTAGTTTGAAATCTAAAAGGATGATCCCTAGGTAACCATTTACAATGTCCTACGAAACATATTTTATTTCCGACTCGAGTGGAGGGTGTTGAGTAATTACACTCTGGACAAGCATTATAACCCTTAGTACTCCATGCTGATAACATGGCGTAACTTGGAAAGTTGTTAATTGTCCACATTAAAGCTGCTTGAAGTTTGAAATTCACATTAATGTACGAATCAAAAGCATTGACGCCTTTCCACAACAATTTCAACTCATGTATCAAAGGACGCATATAAATGTCAATATTATTCCCTGGCCCTTCGCCAGGAATGAGCATCGACAAAATAAATAAAGATGACGTCATACACAACCATGGAGGTAAGTTATAAGAAATTAAAATTATTGGCCATGTACTATAGGTTGTGTTCATTAGACGATAAGGATTGAACCAATCACTAGGAAGACCAAGTCTAACACTACGAGCATCATTGGAAAACCCTGGATATCGGACATTAAATTCCTTCCATGCTTGTCCATCAGTCGGGTGTCTAAGAACTCCATCGTCATGTCTACATTCATCATGCCATCTCATATCCTTAGATATCTTAGATAACATATACATCCTTTGTAATCTAGGAATCAAAGGAAAATATCTCATCACCTTTGCTGGAACCTTACCCTTATATGTTTCACTCTTCCATCTTGAGCAAGAACATTTAGGGCAAGAATCCTTCTCCGTCTTCTCACTCCAATATAATGTGCAATCATTAGGGCACGCATGGATCTTTTCATATCCCAAACCTAAATCCATGATCAATTTCTTGGCTTGGTAGTATGAAGAAGGAAAATTTTTTATTTGTGGAAATGCATCAAGTAAAAAATCAATCAACATTGAGAATGATTTATCCTGCCACTTGAACAAGCACTTAAGGTGAAAAAGGTGCAAGATGAATGATAGCTTTGAAAAGGAAGTACAACCTTCATAAAGAGGTTCATTGGAAGCTTCATAAAGTTTGTTAAATTTGACTTCTTCAAAAGAAGAGTTCACATCAGGTTGTTGTGTAGGAAATTCATTAGATTCACATTGAAATTTAGGTTCCTCTATTGTCGCATTAGCTAACCCCTCATCATTATGTTCACTACCAAACTCATGGTCACCTAAAATATTTGACCCAAAAGCATCTCGAAGTAACCCCAATATATCATCTTGACCTAAGTTTTCTGATTCATTGGAAGCTATAAATGGAATCCCTTTTTGATTACACACATTCTCCGCAACAGTCATAGGTCCAAGAAATATCCAATCCTTGTATTCTTTATAAAACCCTTTAAACAAAATGTGTCTTTCAACCTCCTCTAGTGGTAAGATTTTTTTTCTATCAATTTGACACTTGCAACAAGGGCATCTAATGAAACTATTTTGTGTCCCTTTCTTTGCAAATTCCATAAAGTCACTAACCCCCTTCATATAAGCTTTTGTATATCTTGGTTTATTTATCCAAATCTTATCAATATATTAAGACATCCTATGCATATTATATAATAGTAAGATTAAAAACTTCCATATACATACAACTAACATATAGATGATTAATCACTCTAACAAATCAATCTCAATTAAATCATTGCATAATTGAGTACAACCCATAAAGATATAGATTTTGAAGCACAAAAACATGAAAAACCCCAAATACTATTATCATGAATAATTAAACTATAAGTGCAAGCATAGACTACCACAATTTAACACATCACAAGAATTTGAAGAAAGAACCTCAAAACCTATTATCATGAAGAATCAAACTATAAACATGTAGCTTGGTGCAGGCCATATTCGGGCTGGTTTGGGTAATTTTTTCAACCATGAAAACTCCACAATTTAACCCATCACAATATCAAAACAAACTCCACTTAAAATTAAAAGCCCTAACACAAAAAAATCAATAATTTACAATAAATTTACAAGAACAAAGAAAAACAATATACCAGTACAACAATTTACAAGAAAAATATACCAGTACAACAATTTACAAGAAAAAAACGAAAAACAAAAAATTAAGAACGTACCTGCCGCTACAGGAAATTTACAGTCAATAATTTACAAGAAATATACCAGAAAAAGGTAAAGAAAAAACGCCTAAACACAATTTAACACATATAAAGGGCTGGTACAGAAATTTACAAGAAAAAAAGAAAAAAAAAAAAAAGAAAACGTACCTGCTATGGCGCGCTGCTGCGGGTACGGAGGAGATTGCTACAGGCCGCCGGTTTTAATGGAATGGAACTGCTACAGGACCGCCGGTACAAGGGGGATAGATCTGCTCTGGGCCGCCGGAGAAGGGAGTTGCTGTTAGGGATTAGACCAAGTTAGTGTGTGCGTGAGAGGGATAAGGAGAGGGAGAAAGGAGTTGCTGTTAGGGTTAGAACATGGAAGCGGGTTTTTGAAATTTTTAGGAACTTGAAGAGGCGGTTTTTTTTTAAAAAAAATATTTTTTGGGCTCTTAATAATTTATTTCAGTGTATTTAAATGTCGAAACTAAAGCGTCTAAAAGCTCCGTTTTTTTTGGCGGTTACTCAACTATTTAAAATAATGCGTCTAAAAACTCCATCTTTTTTAGTAGTGGATACAAAAAATTTCACTAAATTCCTAACACAAAGAAATTCAAACGACATAGAAAAACATAAATGGAAGAAAAAACGGAAACTTACAATTGAGAATTGCAAGTTCTCTATGTAAAGTACTATAGAGGATAAGAAATTAAGAAATCACATGTACATTTCATGTATATCTCATCTAAGAAATAACTTTCACATGCCTTCTATATTTATAGAAAAACATACAACCATTCATGAAGTAATATGTCACTTCATGAACCGCAATATCAATTCACGAATCAATGTCGATATCAAATCAATTCATCCCAATAATTCAGTTATTATAACCATATTAACCGTAGGTAGTTATTGCATAACTAACAAAACCGAATAAAACGAACATTACAAAAACCAGCGCGACCAGGCCAACTCGCGAGCCGCGACCTTTGCTGATACCAAAACAGAAACTTTGCAATATTGGGATATTGCCAATTAATTATTAATTTAATTAATTTATTTGATTTAATTAACTTATTATTTCCGATGACCATTACACGCTCTAAATGACAACAATTCTCCCCCACTTAGAGTGTATAATCCTTTTCCTCTTTCGCAATCCATGATCTCCAATCTATTTCATGTATCAATGCCAATGCTCTAACGAATTGAATTGACAGCTAGTACCACGCTTCTTTACAATCGATCATATCCCCTAATGTCTTTACGGATTGAATTAAGAAGATATATCCAACTAATTGAAGGAGTAGTACACATGAAATAATTCATTAAACTCACATCTGTGACACCTTAAAGACCATGTGTCCATATCTATTCATAAGTTCAATGAAATCATAAGTATGCCCCTTGATTTC